>NC_041221.1:140722126-140735721 GCF_002837175.3 Physeter macrocephalus
ATTAGATAGCTAGTGGGCAGCTGCCGCATAGCACAGGGAGATCACCTCTGTGCTTTGTGACCATGAGAGGGGTGGGATAGGGAGGGTGGGAGGGAGGGAGACACAAGAGGGAAGAGATATGGGAACATATGTATATGTATAACTGATTCACTTTGTTGTAAAGGAGAAACTAACACACTATTGTAAAACAGTTATACTCCAATAAAGATGTTAAAAAAAAAAATTAAAGAAAAGGAAAAATTATTAAAAACGACAAGGTAAAAATGACTAATTATATACAAGGGAATTCCATAAGGGTAACAGCTGATTTCTCAGCAGAAACTCTACAAGCCAGAAGGGAGTGGCAGGATATATTTAAAGTGATGAAAGGGAAAAACCTACAACCAAGATTACTCTACCAAGCAAGGATCTCATTCAGATTCAACAGAGAAATTAAAACCTATACAGACAAGCAAAGGTTAAGAGAATTCAGCACCACCACACAAGCTTTACAACAAATGGTAAAGGAACTTCTTTAGGCAGGAAACACAAGAGAAGGAAAAGACCAACAACAACAAACCCCCCAAAAATAAGAAAATGGTAATAGGATCATACATATCAATAATTAACTTAAATGTGAATGGATTAAAAGCTCCAATCAAGAGACATAGACTAGCTGAATGGATACAAAAACAACACCCATATAAAAGCTGTCTACAAGAGACCCACTTCAGACCTAGGGACACATACAGACTGAAGGTGAGGGGATGGAAAAAGATATTCCATGAAAATGGAAATCAAAAGAAAGCCGGAGTAGCAATTCTCATGTCAGATAAAACAGACTTTAAAATAAACACAATTACAAGAGACAAGGAAGGACACTACATAATGATGAAGGGATAAATCCAAGAAGAAGATATGATAACTAAAAATATATATGCACGCAACATAGGAGCACTTCAATACATAAGGCAAACACTAACAGCTACAAAAGAGGAAATCAACAGTAACACAATAAGAGTGGGGGACTTTAACATCTCACTTACAGAAATGGACAGATCATCCAGACAGAAAATTAATAAGTAAACACAAGCTTTAAATGACACAACAGACCAGATAGATTTAATTGATATTTACAGGACATTCCATCCAAAAGCAACAGAATACACTTTCTTCTCATGTGCTCATGGAACATTTTCTAGGATAAATCATACTGTGGGTCACAAACCAAGCATTACTAAATTTAAGAAAACTGAAATTGTATCAAGTATCTTTTCTGACCACAATGCTATGAGACTAGATATCAATTACAGGAAAAAACTGTAAAAAATACAAACACATGGAGGCTAAACAATACGCTTCTAAATAATGAAGAGATAACTGAAGAAATCAAAGAAGAAACCAAAAAATACCTAGAAACAAATGACAATGGAAACACGATGACCGAAAATCTATGGAATGCAGCAAAAGCAGTTCTAAGAGGGAAGTTTATAACAATACAATCCTACCTCAAGAAACAAGAAACACCTCATATAAACAACCTAACCTTAACCCTAAAGGAGCTAGAGGAAGAAGAACAAAGAAGCCCCAAAGTTAGCAGAAGGAAAGAAATCATAAAAATCAGATCAGAAATAAATGAAAAAGAAATGAAGGAAACGATAGCAAAGATCAATAAAACTAAAAGGTGGTTCTTTGAGAAGTTAAACAAAGTTGATAAAGCATTAGCCAGACCCATCAAGAAAAAAAGGGAGAAGACTCAAATCAACAGAATTAGAAATGAAAAAGAAGTAACAACTGACACTGAAGAAGTTGAGACTGTGATTAAAAATCTTCCAACAAACAGAAGTCCAGGACCAGATGCCTTCACAGGTGAATTCCATCAAACATTTAGAGAAGAGCTAACACCGCTTCTTCTCAAACCCTTCCAAAAATTTGCGAACAAGGAACACTCCCTAACTAATTCTATGAGGCCATCATCACGCTGATCCCAAAACCCAACAAAGATGTTACACAAAAAAAGAAAACTAAAGGCCAATATCACTGATGAACATAAATGCAAAAATCCTGAACAAAATACTAGCAAACAGAATCCAACAACACATTAAAAGGATCATACACCATGATCAAGTGGGGTTTATACCAGGGATGCAAGGATTCTTCAGTATATGCAAATCAATCAATGTGACTAACCATATTAAAAAACTGAAGAATAAAAACCATATGATCATATCAATAAGTGCAGAAAAAGCTTTTGACAAATTCAACACAGATTTATGATAATAACTCTCCAGAAAGTGGGCATAGAGGGAACTTTCCTCAATATAATAAAGGCTATATACGACAAACCTACAGCAAACATCATTCTCAAAAGTGAAAAACTGAAACCATTTCTTCAAAGATCAATAACAAGACAAGGATGTCCACTCTCGCCACTATTATTCAACACAAATGTGGAAGTGCTAGCCACAGCAATCCGAGAAGAAAAAGAAATAAAAGGAATACAACTTGGAAAAGAAGTAAAACTGTCCCTGTTTGCAGATGACATACTATTCAAAGATAATCCTAAACCTGTCACCAGAAAACTACTAAAGCTAATCAGTGAATTTGGTAAAGTTGCAGGATACAAAATCACTGCACAGAAATCTCTTGCTTTCCTATACACTAACAACAAAAGATCAAAAAGAGAAATTAAGGAAACAAACCCATTCACCATTGCAAAAAAAAAGAATAAAATACCTAGTAATAAACCTACCTAAGGAGGTAAAAGACCTGTACTTGGAAAACTAAAAGACACTGATGAAAGAAATCAAAGATTACACAACAGATGGACAGACATACCATGTTCTTGCATTGGATGAATCAATATTGTGAAAATGACTATACTATAAACTATACTACCCAAAGCAATCTTCAGATTCAATGCAATCCCTCTCAAATTACCAGTGGCATTTTTTACAGAACTATGACAACAAAATCTTAAAATTTTTATGAAGACACAAAAGACCCCAAATAGCCAAAGCAATCTTGAGGGAAAAAAACGGAGCTGGAGGAATTAGACTCCCTTACTTCAGACTATACTACAAAGCTACAGTAATCAAGACAATATGGTACTGGCACAAAAACAGAGAAATAGATCAGTGGAACAGGATAGAAAGCCGAGAGGTAAACCCATGCACCTATGGTCAACTAATCTATGACAAAGTAAGCAAGGATATACAATGGAGAAAAGACAGTCTCTTCAATAAGTGGTGAGGGGAAAACTGGACAGCTACATGTAAAAGAATGAAATTAAAACACTTCCTAACACCATACACAATAATAAACTCAGAATGGATTAAAGACCTAAATGTAAGACCGGACACTATAAAACTCTTAGAGGAAAACATAGGAAGAATACTCTTTGACATAAATCACAGCAAGATCTCTTTGACCCACCTCCTAGAGTAACGGAAATAAAAACAAAAATAAACAAATGGGACCTAATGAAACTTAAAACTTTTGCACAGCAAAGGAAACTATAAACAAGATGAAAAGACAACCCTCAGAATGGGAAAAAATATTTGCAAATGAATCAATGGACAAAAGATTAATCTCCAAAACATATAAACAGCTCATGCAGGTCTACATTCAAAAAACAAACAACCCAATCAAAAAATGGGCAGAAGACCTGTATAGACATTTCTCCAAAGAAGACATACAGATGGCCAAGAGGCACATGAAAAGCTGCTCAATATCACTAATTATCAGAGAAATGCAAATCAAAGCTACGGTGAGGTATCACCTCACACTGGTCAGAATGGGCATCATCAGAAAATCTACAAATAAGAAATGCTGGAGATGGTGTGGAGAAAAGGGTACCCTTTTGCACTGTTGGTGGGAATGTAAGTTGATACAGTCACTATGGAGAACAGTATGGAGGTTCCTTAAAAATCTAAAAATAGAATTACCATATGACCCAGCAATCCCACTACTGGGCATATATATCCACAGAAAACCATAATTCAAAAAGACACATGCACCCCAATGTTCATTGCAGCACTATTTACAATAGCCAGGTCATGGAAGCAACTTAAATGCCCATCAGCAGACAAATGGATAAAGAAGATGTGGTACATATATACAATGGAATATTACTCAGCTATAAAAAGGAACAAAATTGGGGCATTTGTAGAGACGTGGATGTACCTAGAGACTCATACAGAGTGAAGTAAGTCGGAAAGAGTAAAACAAGTATCGTATATTAACACATATATGTGGAATCTAGAAAAATGGTACAGATCAACCAGTTTGCAAGACATAAATAGAGATACAGATGTAGGGAACAAATGTATGGACACCAAGGGGGGAAAGTGGGGTGGGGTGGGTCATGGTGGGATGAATTGGGAGATTGGGATTGACACGTATACAATAATATGGATAAAATAGATAACTAATAAGAACCTGCTATATTAAAAAATAAAATAAATAAAATTCAAAAAAGAAGAAAGAATTATTACCACCCGCCCCAAAAAAGAACGGCTGACATATCCACTTATGGCCGCAGTACCATACATCCTATATGCTAGCTAATATCGTCAAGTGGTTCTTCAAGGCATCCCAAATTCACCATGTCCAAACCAAGCCAGTGCCTTTAACCCTGCCTTTATCAGTTTCTCCTCCTGCATTCCTTATCACTGTAAATTGTACCATACCTAATGCCTTGGAACACCAAACCTCTAATATAATCCTTGATTTTTCCCTGTCCTTCATATAGTCTTAACATTCAATCCTCACTAAGAACTGTTTATTTACTTCATAAATATTTCTCCAAGTTCATTTACTCCCTGGTCCATCAGGGTCTTTGCTTATACTGTTCTCTCTGACATAAAGGTCCTCCTTTCTGGCCCCCTCTTTCCCTAATTAACTTACAGTTTCAGCTCAAATACCTTTTCTGAATAAAATCTTTTGTAGTTCTCACTCTAAATCACACTTTCAATCCTGTACATTCTAGAAAGTGACTTTTACTACATTTTACAGAATTTTTCATTATTTTTATATGATCTTGTATTTATTTAAGTAATTTCTGGTTCATTCCTTAGACTTCACCCATTATTTTTCTCACTATCATTGGCATTAAATAATTATTAGCTGAGTGAATGAATGACTACAAGATCTTTGAAGGTTGTGATTGAGTTTTACCTTTTTGTCTCCACAAATGCCTAAAATATTGCCGTCTACAATATAGGGGTCCCATATACGTAATTGAATAAAATAAATCCAGTTATCAGTGATCTCTTAACTATGGGACACACTGAACTTTTATACACGTTCTGGAAAAGCAAAAATGATGTAACATGGAATACTGATTGCATGGAACATGATAGAACAGTTCTTGCTTTTTGCTTTGTTTTTAAATGATCCACTGGAAATTCTGCTTCTAGTAACAGCAGTGTATTTTACATAGGAGTGAACCTTTCACTATTAACAATCATAAACTTTAAACAAATTATTTTATAAACACATCAACAATAATTTAAAGGCACTGAAGAATGGTCAAAAGCAGGGAGAAAAAGTAAAATGGATTCAATCCTTGAAAGAATGGAACCAAAAATGGTCAGTTTCATGTCTATACATCTATTCCATGGAGGCCAGTCTCCATTAAGACATCTGAATCTCAAGCAGAAAGATTCAGTCTTTCTGAATTGAAGTATTAGAGAAAAAAATTTCAGGACTGTCAAAGAGGCTGGAAAATGAGGAGGGAACCCTGAGAAAATAGAATGCCACAGAGTGGGGAGCCACAAAATCTGCATATAAACTTTTTTCAGTCCTTGGTTGATGCCTATAATATACATGTATGGGAAGCACTATAAAAAGCTCAGTGGAAAGCAACAGCTAGAAGCCTGAAAATGTTTAGGAGATATTTTTGTTTCCGCCTACCATAGGGGAGACAGAGTTGGATCCTAGTCACTTAGAAAGGCTTGGAATTTGAACACCTGGAGCTTTACATGGAAATACCAGAAGGGTCATATCCCAGGACTAAATACTATGATCCAGAACTAAGAGATTTTCTTAAGAAAAAAATGCAATAAATATCCCATAAGAAAGTAAAATCAAGACACCACATGTTCAAGATGTTCAGTCTACTAAGATAAAAATCAGCATTCTGTAGAACACTATAACAGAATATAGTGTCTTTATGTGTTATCATCTGCAGTGTCCATTAAAATAAGTAGACATGTGAAAAATAGAAAACTTGAGTGCTTAGTCAAGAGAAAAATCCATAAAAATAGACCCTGAGATTACTCAGTTGCTGGATTTACCATAAATTAAGCATATTGAATAACTTTAAAGGTGTGGGCAGGGGGTGAGGAGGCATAATGAAGGCCAAGGAATGAATAGGGAATTACAGGAGAGAAATGGAAACCCTAAAGAATGAGACAAAGAGAAATCCTAAAACTTAAAATTACAGTACCAGCAATGAAAAAGTCACCAGATGGATTGTCAACAAATTGGATATGGCAAAAGAAAGGATTCGTTAACTTGAAGACAGATACATTAAAAAGCATCTAAGCTGAAGATAGTAAAATATTGAAAACAATTAGTAGAGATTCATGACCTGTGTGAATAATGTCAAGTGATCCACCATATGTATAATTAAAGTCTCGGAACAAGATAAAAGTATGAATAAGACTGAAAAAATGTTAATTAATAGCCAGAAATCTCCCAAGTTTGGTGAAAATATAAATCTAGAGGTGTAAAAAGCTCAGCAAGTGATACTTTATAGTCAAATCTCTAACAAAGGTGAAAAGAATACCTTGAAACAATCCAGAGAAAAATGACACCTTATATTCAGGAGAACAATAAAAATGACAGTTAAATTCTCATCAAAACCATGGAGGCCAGAAGACAATGAAATGAGCTTTAAAGAGCAAACGTGAATATTAAATAAACGTCAACGTAGAATTCCAACTCTAGAAAAATATATTTCAAAAACAAATATAACACAAAAATGCTTTCAAATATACAAAAACTTAGAGAATGTAATACCAGCACAACTGTATTATGATAATTCTATATGAAGACTTGAACATACTATTAGCCATCTTGACCTATTTGATGTTCTTGGAGGACTACACACAAAAATGGAAAAGAGAAAATTAACAAAGATAGACCGTATGTTGGGCCATAAAATAAGTCCCAAAATTTTCAGGAAAATCAAAGTCATACAGACTTTGTTTACTGATCCCAACAGAATTTTATCAGAAGTCAGTAATCGTAAGATATATAGAACAACCTTCCAACTGCCTGGAAATTAAACAACACACTTTGAAATATACTGTGGGTCAAATAAGAAAGTATAAGGAAGATAAAAATTATTTTGAACTAAGTGATAATAAAAACACAACACATCAAAATCTGTGAAATGAAGCAGTGCTTATATTAAAATTCATATTTCTAAGTTCTTTTATTAGGACAGAAGCTAAATTAGCACTCAAAGTATACCCAAAGTAAGTAGAAGAAAGGGGGAAAAAAAAGTGGGAGCAGAAATCAGTGAAATAGAAAACAATAAATTAAAAGTTGATAAAAATCTAATGAGACCAATTTTTAAAAAGCAAGAAAACATAAATTAATAACATTAGGGTGAAAGGAAGTTCATATCAAAACAATCCTACTGATGTTAAAAGATATCAAGGAAATGTTACTGAAATGAATCTATGATTTTAAAACTCCCAACAAACAAAAGTCCAGGACCAGATGGCTTCACAGGCAAATTCTATCAAACATTTAGGGAAGAGTTAACTCATATTCTTCTGAAACTATTCCCAAAAATTGCAGAGGAAGGAGCACTTCCAAACTCGTTGTATAAGTAAATTGGTACAACCACTATGGAGAACAGTATGGAGGCTCCTTAAAAAACTAAAAATAGAACTACCATATGACCCAGCAATCCCACTCCTGGGTATATATGTGGAGAAAAGCATAATTCAAAAAGATACATGTATCCCAATGTTCACAGAAGCACTATTTACAATAGCCAGGACATGGAAGCAACCTAAATGTCCATTACCAGAGGAATGGATAAAGAAAATGTGGTACATATACACAGTGGAATATTACTCAGCCATAAAAAAGAACAAAATAATGCCATTTGCAGCAACATGGATGGACCTAGAGATTATCACACTAAGTGAAGTAAGTCAGACAGAGAAAGACAAATATCATATGATATCACTTATATGTGGAATCTAAAAATATGATACAAATGAACTTATTTACAAAACAGAAACACACTCATAGACTTTGAAAACAAGCTTATGGTTACCAAAGGGGAAAGGTGGGAGGGAGAGATAAATTAGGAATTTGGGATTAACACATACACACTACTATATGTAAAATAGATAAACAACAAGGACATACTGTATAGCACAGGGAACTCTACTCAATATTCTATAATGACCTATATGGGAAAAGAATGGATATATGTATATGTATAAGTGAACCACTTTGCTGTATACCTGAAACTAACACAACATTGTAAATTAACTATACTCCAATATAAAATAAATATTAAATTTTAAAAAGATGTGGTATAAATATACAATGGAATATTACTCAGCCATAAACAAATGAAATAATGCCATTTGCAGCAAGATGAATGGACCTAGAGATTATCATACTAAGTGAAGGAAGTCAGACCGAGAAAGACAAATATCATATGATATCGCTTATATGTGTACTCTAAAAAAAAAAATGATACAAATAAACTTATTTATAAAACAGAAACAGACTCACAGACATAGAAGACATAGACATAGACAACAGACTATGATTATCAAAGGAGGGGATAAATTAGGAATCTAGGATTAAAATATACACACTACTATATATAAAATAGGTAACCAACAAGGACCTACTGTATAGCACAGGGAACTATACTCAATATCTTATAATAACCAATAATGGAAGAGAATGTAAAAAAAGAATATATATATATATATATATATATATAACAGAATCACTTTGCTGTACACCTGAAACTAAAACAACATTGTAAACCAACTATATTTCAATACAATTTAAAAAAAATTTTTTAAAGAAATAAATGTGACAATTTACTTGAAATGGACAAATTCCTTTAAAACACAACCTGCCAAAGTGAATCAAGAAGAAAGAGAATAAATATTTAATAGTAAATTGAATATATTATCAGAAAACAATCCCTCTTAGAAAGAATTAAATGTATTATCACAAAAAAAAACCTCCCACAAAGAAAATTCCAGGACCATATGGTTTCACTGTTGAGTTCCAACATTTAAGGGAAGTACATTTTTTGACTCACTAGAATGGATAAGTTTAAAGAGAATGACAATATCAAATATGGGTAATATGTGAAACACCTTTCATACATTGCTGGGGAAACTGTAAAATTGGACATACAACTAGTAACTTCTCTTATAGGCATTTATCTAACATAAATGAAAACATAAGTCCACAAAAAAATGAGTTCCATAATAATATTAAAAAATACCTTATTCATAATATCCAAAACTGAAGACAATGCCAATTATTAATCAATAGGAGAATGAATAACCAAACTGTAGCATATTCATACAATGAAATACTTCTCTAGCAATAGAAATAAATTATGTACAGATAAAACATTGTGGATAAGTCCCTAAAACATACATTGAGCAAAATAAGGCTAAAACAAAAGATTTCATACTGTATGATTCCATGTGTGTAAAATATAAGACCAGGCAAAATAATCAGTGATGACAGAAATCAGAAGAGTAATTTTCAATGGAGAGTAAGTACTGACTTGAACAGGGTAAGAGAGAATTTGGGAAGGTAATAGAAATGTTCTACCTCTTGGTGTGGGTAATGATTACATAAATGTTTGTATTTATCAAAATTTATTAAATTATATACTTAAGGTCTGTGGATCACACTGCATGTAAATTTTACCTCAATAAAAGTATTTTTTAACATTTCATTGGCATATAGTTAATTTACAATGTTGTGTTAGTTTCAGGTGTATAGCAAAGTGATTCAGTTATACATATACATATATTCATTCTTTTTCAGATTCTTTTCCTATATAGGTTATTACAGAATATTAACTAGAGTTCCCTGTGCTATACAGTAGGTCCTTGTTGATTGTCTATTTTATATATATTAGCATGTGCATGTTAATCCCAAGCTCCTAATTTATCCTTCCCCCATAAAAGCATTTTAAAATTTAAAGATTTGTCTCTTAATAAAGTTGGGTTGGAAAACACCAAGTTGACCAAAGTGAAACAGGTTCCTTTCCTGAGGGACTTCTCAGAGCCTTTAAGAAGACAATTGGCATTGTGTCTATGGAGGAATATAGTCTTTATTATTGCCCAGAGTTATTTATCTATGGAATTTGTTTCTACTTCCAGAGCATCTTGAAGCACTAATGTTCTGCAGAAAATGCTTGTGGAAGTGCTGCCTTAATGGCATCTTCCATCAGAGCAGATAGTTGCCTGGGCAACATTGTAGGCAGAAAAAATGCAAAGTGACAACGCTGTCTGATAGGATCCATGTTGGAAACCAATTCACTTTAGCGTTGAGAAATCTTAGCCATCAAATTTTTGCAACTCATACATTTTTTATTCCTGTAACACATAGTAGTAAATAATGTAGGACTGTTTCCTCTTTTACCAAGAACTCTTGGCCTATGTGTACAGATAGTACCAGAGAACTATTGCATTTTACATTTCCTTTCATGGAAATCCATTCAATTGAACTGTTCCCTCAAAGTGGAATTATTTATATTTAGACCGTAAATGACACTGTACCCCTCAAGGCCCAGCTGAAATGTCACCTTCATGAATCCTGCATAAAGCCTTTTCAGATCCTCTACAAACTAGAACCATCTTTTATTTCTCTGAACATCTCTCTCTTTCTTGGTTCTTATTATTTTCTCTCCTTTATTGGCATTATTTGAACAGTTTACATATTCCTCTAGAGATATGGAAGCTATATCTCTCTATTAGGCAAATATCACATTGAATAAATTCTTAATTCTCATTGAAATAATGAGTGAGCACTTATGATTATTTTCACAGAGGAGCTTCAATCTCTGGAATCAGAACTGCTTATTCTCTGGAATCAGGGAACTGCTTATTCTACATTACTTTGTAACACCAGTTCTCCAGGGAGCAGCCCAGATAAAATTGAATGCCTGGTTTGTTTCTCCTATTGAACTCAGCAAGTTGCTCCATTTTAAGGGATAAGCTTCCTGCCATCTCTAAAGATCAGTGACATAGCTTGATAATTCACAGTCTCCCCCAAAACTGTTTTACATTAATTAGCAACAAGTCAATAAATTGATATATTTACATAGCACCTACTTGTAAATTATACAAGTTTAGGTCACGTGAATGACCAAATATACTTATGAAATGACTCAATTTGTCATATCAAAGAGGAACAAATATAACCTAAATGATGCTCTTAGACATGTCAAAAAAATATTTGTGAACTCTTATTTAAACCTTTTATTTCTCCAATGGGAATGTAGCTGCATGGCTACAATGAGCTAGTGAAATTCCACATATAAGCATGTGGAGCAAAAATTTGGTCTTCAGCTAAAATTACAGAATATTGAAGAGGGAAGGGACCACCTCTTCTACTTAATAGATGTGAAATGAGACCAGAAGAAGTTAGGTGATATACGTAATGTCATGACATCAGTTAAGGAGAGAGGCATATCAAGAATTCAAATTATCGGATGCCTAATTCAGGGATCTTTTTCAACTATTTTACACTGTTTCTTTTTAAATAATTTATACTGATCAGCAATTAACCAGCGAATTCTATGCACTTGAAAACTGAAGATGTTTAGTTACAATTGCACTATTTTGCTCACATGTGACCCCTAGGCCTCTGGAGGTTGGTTTAAAGAAAGTAATCTACTATTACAAACTTAAGAGTGGCAAAATACCCTTTAATATTTAATAAAAGCATTTGAGGAAGCTTACCATTAACACACAGGTAAAATAAAATTCTAAACATTTAATAAAAACCAGAAGAGAAGGCTCAAGAAGTAAAGGATGAGGATGGGAGAAATATTACAACATGAACACATCACTTGGCACTAATTACACCTCAGGTGGGGAGTTAGGTGCCTGTGGGGTGAGCCAAAAAGAACACATTTCACTGTTTTTCTTTTCTACCTTGACTTCTGTTTCCTAGTACTACTTATTCAAAATATAAAAATAAAAATTATTGGCATTCTTAATCATTAAAAAATAAACAAGTAAATAACACGTCTCTGCAAGCCAACAATAATAGTGCATCTTAGTCTCACAAGCAGCAAGTGAAAATATGCAAGCAATATAGACAACAAAGGTAACAGTTCTCTGGGCTACTGATAACAACACTCCCCCTGTCCATTAGTGCTTTCCTTTTTCTCTCTCCCATTTTACAAAGCCTAGTTGGATCTCCATCACCTTTATAATGATTTTAATGATTGCTCTGGCTCTCATGAAGCCTTCTTCTCTAAACTCTGGCAGACCTTGCATACCAGGCCCCCTGCCTACACACAAGCACTGTATCATACCACTCCTCTTCCCTTACTTTGCTCTGGCCACAGTGGACCTTTTCTTTGTTTCTCGAACATGCTAACTCATTCCTGAATCAAAGATTGGTCTTTATTATTCCATCTGTCAGGAATCTGTTCCTCTAAACCACCACATGGCTGACTCTTTCTTGTGACTCAAAGCAAAAGCTCAAATATCATTTCTTTGTCAAGGCTACCTTGACAAGACCACCCAATCTAAAGTAACACAGCAAGATCCTTTTTGACCCACCTCCTAGAGAAATGGAAATAGAAACAAAAATAAACAAATGGGACCTAATGAAACTTAAAAGCTTTTGCACAGCAAAGGAAACCATAAACAAGATTTATGTAGTGAGGTGGATAGACCTGGAGTCTGTCATACAGAGTGAAGTAAGTCAGAAGGAGAAAAACAAATACCGTATGCTAACACATATATATGGAATCTACGAAAAACAAATGTCATGAAGAGACTAGGGGTCGCCCGGGAATAAACCACAGACCTACTAGAGCATGGACCTGAGGCTATAGGTAGGGGGAAGGGTAAACTGTGACGAAGTGAGAGAGTGGCATGGACATATATACACTACCAAACATAGGGTAGATAGCTATTGGGAAGCAGCCGCATAGCACAGGGAGATCAGCTAGGTGGTTTGTGACCACCTAGAGGGGTGGGATAGGGAGGGTGGGTGGGAGGGAGGGAGATGCAAGAGGGAAGAGATATGGGAACGTGTGTATATGTATAACTGATTCACTTTGCTGTAAAGTAGGAACTAACACACGATTGTAAAGCAATTATATTCCAATAAAGATGTTAAAAAAATAAAAAACAAGACCAAAAGACAACCCTCAGAATGGGAGAAAATATTTGCAAATGAAGCAACTGACAAAGGGTTAATCTCCAAAATTTACAGGCAGCTCACGCAGCTCAATAACAAAAAAACAAACAACCCAATCCAAAAATGGGCAGAAGCCCTAAATAGACATTTCTCCAAAGAAGATATACAGATTGCCAACAAACACATGAAAGAATGCTCAACATCATTAATAA
>NC_041221.1:140736089-140741471 GCF_002837175.3 Physeter macrocephalus
AGAGAAAAACAAATACCGTATGCTAACACCTATATATGGAATCTAAGAAAAAAAGAAAGTCATGAAGAACATAGGGGTAAGATGGGAATAAAGACACAGACTTACTAGAGAATGGATTTGAGGATATGGGGAGGGGAAAGGGTAAGCTGGGACAAAGTGAGAGAGTGGCAGGGACATATATACACTACCAAACGTAAAATAGATAGCTAGTGGGAAGCAACTGCATAGCACAGGGAGATCAGCTCTGTGCTTTGTGACCACCTAGAGGGGTGGGATAGGGATGGTGGGAGGGAGACACAAGAGGGAAGAGATATGGGAACATATGTATATGTATAACTGATTCACTTTGTTATAAAGCAGAAACTAACACACCATTGTAAAGCAATTATACTCCAATAAGTATGTTAAAAAATTAAAAAAAAAATAAAGTAACACTTCTCCCATCCTCTACCACACCCCTCCCATCCATATCTATCATGTCATCCTGTTTTATTTTCCTTCTCCTAGCACTTATCTCTACCAGATATTATCTTTTTAATTTCTAAGTTTACTTTTTATTATCTGGTTTTCTCTACTATACTATAAGGTGAGAGATTTTTCTTGTTTACCACTGAATCTCTAGCTCTTAGTACATTGCCTGGCACATAATAGCTGTGTGATAAATATTGGGTTTGCCAAAAAGTTTGTTCGGGTTTTTCCGTAACATGAAAAACCCAAACAAACTTTTTGGCCTACCCAATATTTGCCAAAGAAATATCCTGTATCACATTCTGCCCTGTAGTTCTTGTGGATTATTTCATTCCTTACCTCCTCAATTAAATTACAATTTCCCTATAAGAACCATGGTTGCCTAAGAACCATGCTCCATATTTCATCTGTCTCTCCTACTGCTTACAGCAAACTTCCAGGTAGATCTGCCCTCTATAACTTATTGATTGATTGATTGATTGATCAGAGCTTGTGACTGTTAAATGAGATGGCAGATACCAAGGAAATAAAAAAGGTGATCTTACATGGGTTTGTGGATGATGCAATTTAACTGCCTCCACACATCCAGAATGGGTAATGAGTTGTCTCATCACCTAACACAGAGGCAATAGACACCCCTGCTCTGCAGTGTCTACAAAAGCCCAAATGTCAATACCAGTAAATGTCTGAGGTTTGCTGCTCCCCAGAGAATTTTTACTAAAGGCATAAAGTAATGCACTAAAATGTAAATTCTGCCATTCTTCCTCCTTTGCATTTGGGTAATGTCTTCCTTCCAAAGAGCTCAAATAAGTGGTAACAACTCTATCTAACATAAAATACAGTATACATATCACACAGTCCAAATGAACTGAAATTAAAACTTGTAGGAGTTCTAAAAATCTCTCTTGGCAGCATGCATACAAACTTGAAAAAAATGCAGATAGAGTTATTTGGAATGAAAGCTGACTTGCTCACTTAGTCTCTGTAATTTAAATTCTTGGTAATTCAGGGGAGAGGCTGAGGTAGCATAGGAGAGGTTCCTGCATTGCCACCTCAGGGATCTATGTTCACTTAATTGAGAAAGCCAGAAACTTATGTCAGACCTCCCTGAAATGTCTCTACTAAGCAATACTAGAATTTGCATGTAAGAAGGACTTGTATGGTTTCTTCAAATACTCAACAAATATTTATTCAGTACCTAGAAGGCAAATGCCAGGTTAACACCATGAAAACCCAAGACAAATACCTGTTTTCCCAGGTTGGTTAGGGAGATAGGTGAGTAAAGCAGTATCTTCAAAACAGTGTAATGGAGCTCCGGTGAGTATAAGGTCAGGGAAAGCACCTAAGAAAGATACCTAATTCTGTTTTGGAAGATCAGAGAAGGTTCTCAGGGAAGCAATTTCTCAGCTGGGCCTTAAAGCATTTGGAGAAGTTATCCAGACTAATAACGAGGGGAAGTAGTCCAGACACAAAGAACAGAATGTACATAGTCCTAGATGCAGAGGAAGTATGGAGTATGAGGGACGTTTAAATAAATAATAGCTGAATTACAGAGAATACAAGACACAAAAACAGAGCCATCATCTGTTCTGTAATTACAATTAATTTTATTAGGATACACCAAAAACAGCCTATCGTTTGGTGTTTTTTTAAAAGACTTTATTGCCCTACAGCCAAGCAAATAACATAGCTCCTGAAAGGAAAGTACAGGAGTGTTCTCCAAGCATGCCATTCAAATATTTCCCTGACATCCTTCCACTACGTCCCCCACCGTGACACAGCTGATGGGATGGATCCACATTGTCTAGTGGCGTCATCTGACTATATTTGTCTCCAAACACTTTGCCTCTATGTCAAATCTCATTTGCTTAGCTGAGGGGTTTAATCTCCTTCCTCCTCCTCTCTCTCCATTGCACCTTGCTACTTTGTTTGGAGAAGCACCAAACATCTCACCAAGAGCAGCTTCAGTTATTTGATTACTGCTAATATGCAAGATTAATGTGTAAAGCGATGTGAATCTGGTATAATCCATCACACAATCAGATGCTGGCCTTTCCTTAATGAGAGCATTATGGAGAGTGAGATTATTAATTAAGACACAATATGGTAGAGCAGGCATATCAGGGAGAAAAGGCCAGCACTATGAGGCTCCATCTGTGGATTTTTGATTTCGGAACCACAGCCCTGCTGTCAATCTTCTCAGGGGACATACATCTTGGCAGGGGTCACTCTGCCAGGACAAGTGTCAGTGAAGCACCCCCATGTGGGAGAAGAATAGGCTGACTTTGGGTTAAGCCTGCTGCGGGGAGACTGCAGTATTGCATTTGCTGGTAAACCAGACAAGACAGTTGTAGGCATGCAGTAAACACCCACCCAACTGAGTGTACACTACTTAACGTGGCCAGGGATGCAACAAAGCGAGGTGCAAAGAACCCAGGGCTGGGAGTTTTGGAGCCTGGTCTCCAGTCCCAGCTCAGCCAGTTCCTCATTCCAAAACTTGGGCTTCACTTTCTCTACCCAAATGAGTCAGTTACCTCCCAATGCTGAACATTCTCTAACTGGCTCATCATCTTTGCCACAGTTCTACAATACGAATAGTCTCCATGACCACCTCCTTGGCTTGGCTTCTAAAGACCTCCCCTTCTCCACTTGCCTTCATAGTTGTGGCTTTTTGGGGGCCAGAGTAAGAAGGCAAAAGCAGAAACCATTCTGAAACACAGAAACTAGGTTAGATACATTGACCAGGTGATGCCCATCAACATCATAGGTCACATAGAGGTTATGTGACCTCTTAAGACTAGTTCAAAAAAGCAATCTTTTTCAAAGGTTATATAAAATTAAGCACAGTTTCCTCCAATTTCCCAATTTCCCCTCAAACACCATGAAACAACCAATGTCCTCTAACAAGCTACCAGGGCTTATCAGATAATTGGGCCTGAAAATGAAGTCTCATTTTTCAGCAGAGCTATTTGTCCTTCACAGTCTCTTGGGAGCCTTGGCAAATTATTGATGTTTTATTATTGAAAATATTAATAACCAAAGTCTCGGGTGTCAGCAAACTGTAGCCTGTGGATCAAATGTGTACCATAGCCTATAAGATTAAAAAAAAAAAAACATGACAGAGACACTATTTCACCTATAAAGCTTAAAATATTTACTCTCTGGCCCTTTATAGTAAATGTCAACCAACCGTCGAACTAGAATAAATTTTAGCATTTCATTACTTAGAACTTATATAGCAGATATAAAGCTAGAGCCTTCTTTCATATGTGACTCTAATTTCCAAGAAGATAGTTAAGATAATCTCTCAAAGTAAGGCTCCCTGAGACTCTCTCTTGAAACAAAGAAAGAATAAATGTTAGAAAAGCGAGGCACAAAAGGAGAAATCATATCAGAAATCAATATCATCACTTGGGAGATGAGGATGAATTACCCTGGTGAAGAGAAGAAAATGTTAAGAAGTACGAAAGAGTAGAGGGAGTTTGAGGAAATCCAAGTGGTCCAGCTAAGGTCAGAGTGCAAGGTGAGTATTACTGAGATTTAAGGCTACACAAGTAAATAAAAGTGAGAAATGAAAGAACTTATATACAGAAAAACATCTGGATGTTATCCCAAATGCACTGGAGAGCAACTGGAACAAGAGTCCACTGCTATCCTAAATATTTATCACTAAGCCCAGAGCATCCCCAGACAAATGAATCAAACCCCATCCTGAATGTGAGGCTGTAATGGTAGTTGTTGAGTGGAAAATAGGAGATGTTATTGGATCTCAGCACCAAAAGCCCAACTGAGGCCTTCCAAAATCCATAAAGCATCCAGTTTCCCTCTCACATGGTCCTAAGGCCCTCTAGTGAGTTCAAATATTTCAGATAGAATTAGGGATATCAGCAAAAATACTCTCAAAATAAAAATCTGAGGCTCATGAGAATCTCCTAGGGAAACATATTTTGACAAAACACACACCAAAAGAAATAGTATGTTGCTTGCTGTCAAGAAATGGTTATCACATTATCCACAGTGGGACCAGAAGGAAGAGGTTATCTCGTTTATCATGTATCTAGGTACAGAGGGAAAGAAGGAAAAAAGACTTTATTCAATAAACTGCAGTGTCAAAATATATTGCATTTTGCATCCTCACAATTTCCCTCCATATTGTAGAACCCATACCTGTTTGGTTTTTTTAAAACCTTTTATTGGAGTATAATTGCTTTACAATGGTGTCTTAGTTTCTGCTTTATAACATAGTGAATCAGCTATACATATACATATATCCGCATATCCCCACTCTTGCGTCGCCTTCCCACACTCCCTATCCCACCCCTTTACGTGGTCAAAAAGCACTGAGCTGATCTCCCTGGGCTTTGGGGCAGCTTCCCACTAGCTATTTTACATTTGGTAGTATATATAAGTCCATGCCACACCCTCATTTTGTCCCAGCTTACCGTTCCCTCTCCTCATGTCCTCAAGTCCATTCTCTATGTCTGCGTCTTTATTCCTATCCTGCCCCTAGTTTCTTCATAACCATTTGTTTTGACTCCATATATATGTTAGCATATGGTATTTGTTTTTCTCTTTCTGACATACTTCACTCTGTATGACAGACTCTAGATCCATCCACGTCACTACAAATAACTCAGGTTTTTTTATGGTTCAGTAATATTCCATTGTATATATGTGCCACAATTTCTTTATCCATTCATTGGTCGATGGACACTTAGGTTGCTTCCATGTCCCGGCTATTGTAAATAGAGCTGCAATCAACATTGTGGTACATGACTCTTTTTGAATTATGGTTTTCTCAGGGTATATGCCCAGTAGTGGGATTGCTGGGTCGTATGGTAGTTCTATTTGTAGTTTTTTAAGGAACCTCCATACTGTTCTCCATAGTGGCTGTATCAATTTACATTCCCACCA
>NC_041221.1:140741517-140759810 GCF_002837175.3 Physeter macrocephalus
ATATTGAGCTGTATGAGCTGCTTGTAAATTTTGGAGATTAACCCTTTGTCAGTTGCTTCATTTGCAAATATTTTCTCCCATTCAGAGGGTTGTCTTTTCATCTTCTTTATGTTTTCCTTTGCTGTGCAAAAGCATTTAAGTTTCATGAGGTACAATATTTTATTTTTGTTTTTTATTCCATTTCTCTAGGAGGTGGGTCAAAAAGGATCTAGCTGTGATTTCTGTCATGGAGTGTCTGCCTATGTTTTCTTCTAAGAGTTTTATAGTGTCTGGCCTCACATTTAGGTCTTTACTCCATTTTGAGTTTATTTTTGTGTATAGTGTTAGAGTGTTCTAATTTCATTCTTTTACATGTAGCTGTCCAGCTTTCCCAGCACCACTTATTGAAGAGGCTGTCTTTTCTCCATTCTATATTCTTGCCTCCTTTATCAAAAATAAGGTGACCATATGTGCGTGGGTTTATCTCTGGGCTTTCTGTCCTATTCCACTGTTTTATATTTATGTTTTTGTGCCAGTACCGTACTGTCTTGATTACTGTAGCTTGGTAATGTAGTCTGAACTCCACGAGCCTGATTCCTCCAGCTCCGTTTTTCTCTCTCCAGATTGCTTTGGCTATTCAGGCTCTTCTGTGTTTCCATACAAATTGTGAAAAATGTCATTAGTAGTTTGATAGGGATTGCAATGAATCTGTAGATTGCTTTGGGTAGTACAGTCCTTTCCACAATGTTGATTCTTCCAATCCAAGAACATAGTATATCGTTCCATCTGTTTGTATCATCTTTAATTCTTTCATCAGTGTCTTATAGTTTTCTGCATAAAGGTCTTTTGTCTCCTTAGGTAGGTTTATTCCTAAGTATTTTATTCTTTTTGTTGCAATGCTAAATGGGAGTGTTTCCTTAATTTCTATTTCAGATTTTTCATCATTAATGTATAGGAATGAAAGAGATTTCTGTGTATTAATTTTGTATCCTGCTACTTTACCAAATTCATTAATTACCTCTTCTAGTTTTCTGGTAGCATCTTTAGGATTCTCTATGTGTAGCATCATGTCATCTGCAAACAGTGACAGCATTGCTTCTTCTTTTCCAATTTGGATTCCTTTTATTTCTATTTGCTCTCTTATTGCTGTGGCTAAAACTTTCAAAACTTTGTTGAACAATAGTGGTGAGAGTGGGCAACCTTCTCTTTTTCCTGATCTTAGTGGAAATGGTTTCAGTTTTTTACCATTGAGAACGATGTTGGCTGTGGGTTTGTCATATATAGCCTTTATTATGTTCAGGTAAGCTCCCTCTATGCCTACTTTCTGGAGCGTTTTTTAACAACAATGGGTGTTGAATTATGTCAAAACTTTTTCCGCATCTATTGAGATGATCATATGGTTTTTATCCTTCGATTTCTTAATATAGTGTATCTCATTGATTGATTTGCATATATTGTAGACTCCTTGCATTCCTGGGATGAATCCCAATTAATCATGGGGTATGATCCTTTTAATGTGCTGTTGGATTCTGTTTCTTAGTATTTTGTTGAGGATTTTTCCGTCTTTTTGCATCAGTGATATTGGCCTGTAGTTTTCATTCTTTGTGATATCTTTGTCTGGTTTTGTATCAGGGTGATGATGGCCTCGTAGAATTAGATTGGGAGTGTTCCTCTCTCTGCTATATTTTGGAATAGTTTGAGAAGAATAGGTGTTAAGTCTTCTCTAAACGTTTGCTAGAATTAGCCTGTAAAGCCATCTGGTCCTGGGCTTTTTATTGTTGGAAGATTTTTAATCACAGTCTCAACTTCAATGCTTCTGATTGATCTGTTTATATTTTCTATTTTTTCCTGGTTCAGTCTTAGAAGGTTGTGCTTTTTGAAGAATTTGTTTGTTTCTTCCAGGTTGTCCATTTTATTGGCGTATAGTTGCTTGTACTAATCTCTCATGATCCTTTGTATTTCTGCAGTGTCAGTTGTTACTTCTCCTTTTTCATTTCTAATTCTATTAATTTGAGTCTTCTCCCTTTTTATCTTGATGAGTCAGATAATGGTTTATCAATTTTGTTTATCTTCTCTAAGAACCAGATTTTAGTTTTATTGATCTTTGCTATTGTTTCCTTCATTTCTTTTTCATTTATTTCTGGCCTGATTTTTATGATTTCTTTCCTTCTGCTAGCTTTGGGTTTCTTTTGTTCTTCTTTCTCTAATTGCTTTAGGTATAAGGTTAGGTGGTTTATTTGAGATGTGTCTTGTTTATTGAGGTTGGATTCTATTGCTATAAACTTCCCTCTTAGAACTGCTTTTGCTGCATTCCATAGGTTTGAGTCGTCGTGTTTTCATTATCATTTGTGTCTACGTATTTTTTTATTTCCTCTTTGATTTTTTCAGTGAACTCTCGGTCATTAGGTAGTGTATTGTTTAGCCTCCATGTGTTTGTATTTTTTACAGATTTTTTCCTGTAATTGATATACAGTCTCATAGTGTTGTGGTCGGGAAATTTACTTGATACGATTTCAATTTTCTTAAATTTATCAAGGCTTGTTTTGTGACCCAAGATATGAACTATCCTGGAGAATGTTCCATGAGCACTTGAGAAAAAAGTGTATTCTGCTGTGTTTGGATGGAATGTCCTATAAATATCAATTAAGTCCATCTTGTTTAATGTATCATTTAAAGCTTGTGTTTCCTTATTTATTTTCATTTTGG
Source organism: Physeter macrocephalus (assembly GCF_002837175.3). Classification (NCBI taxonomy): domain Eukaryota; kingdom Metazoa; phylum Chordata; class Mammalia; order Artiodactyla; family Physeteridae; genus Physeter; species Physeter macrocephalus. The sequence continues at coordinate 140,744,203 of NC_041221.1, forward strand.
ATTATCTGTCCACTGGTGAAAGTGGGATGTTAACGTCCCCTACTATGATTGTGCTATTGTTGTTTTCCCAGTTTATGGCTGTTAGCATTTGCCTTATGTATTGAGGTGCTCCTATGTTGGGTGCATAAGTATTTACAATTGTTATATCACCTTCTTGGAATGATCCCTTGATCATCATGCAGTGTTCTTCTTTGTCTCTTGCAACAATCTTTGTTTTAAAGTCTATTTTGTCTGATATGAGAATTGCTACTCTAGCTTTCTTTTGATTTCCATTTGCATGGAATATTGGTTTCCATCCTCTCACTTTCAGTCAGTATGTGTCCCTAGGTCTGAAGTGGGTCTCTTGTAGACAGCATACATACAGGTCTTGTTTTTGTATCCATTCAGGCAGTCTATGTCTTTTGGTTTAGCATTTGCCTTATGTACTGAGGTGCTCCTATTTTGGGTGCATAAGTATTTACAATTGTTATATCACCTTCTTGGAATGATCCCTTGATCATCATGCAGTGTTCTTCTTTGTCTCTTGCAACAATCTTTGTTTTAAAGTCTATTTTGTCTGATATGAGAATTGCTACTCTAGCTTTCTTTTGATTTCCATTTGCATGGAATATTGTTTTCCATCCTCTCACTTTCAGTCAGTATGTGTCCCTAGGTCTGAAGTGGGTCTCTTGTAGACAGCATACATACAGGTCTTGTTTTTGTATCCATTCAGGCAGTCTATGTCTTTTGGTTGGAGTATTTAATCCATTTACATTTAAGGTAATTATCGATATGTATGTTCCTATTACCATTTTCTTAATTGTTTTGGGCTTGTTATTGTAGGCCTTTTCCTTCTTTTGTTTTTCATGCTTAGAGAAGTTCCTTTAGCATTTGTTATAAAGCTGGTTTGGAGGTGCTGAATTCTCTTAGCTTCTGCTTGTCTGTAAAGAATTTAATTTCTCTGTCGAATTTGAATGAGATTTTTCTGGGTAAGCTAGGTTTTAGGATTTTGCCTTTCATTACTTTAAATATGTCCCGCCACTCCCTTCTGGCTTGCAGAGTTTCTGCTGAAAGATCAGTTGTAAACCTTATGGAGATTCTGTTGTATGGTAGTTGTTGTTTTTCCCTTGCTGCTTTTAATATTTTTCTTTGTATTTAATATTTGATAGTTTGATTAGTATGTGTCTTGGCATGTTTCTCCTTGGATTTATCCTGTATGGGACTCTCTGTGCTTCCTGGACTTGATTAACTATTTCCTTTCCCATATTAGGGAAATTTTCAACTGTAATCTCTTCAAATATTTTCTCAGTCCCTTTCTTCTTCTCTTCTTCTTCTTCTGGGACCCCTATAATTCTAATGTTTGTGTGTTTAATGTTGTCCCAGAGGTCTCTAAGACTGTCCTCAATTCTTTTCATTCTTTATTCTGCTCTGCAGTAGTTATTTCTGCTATTTTATCTTCTAGGTCACTTGTCCATTCTTCTGCCTCAGTTATTCTGCTATTCATTCCTTCTAGAGAATTTTTAATTGCATTTATTGTGTTGTTCACCATTGTTTGCTCTTCAGTTCTTCTAGGTCCTTGTTAAACATTTCTTGTATTTTCCCCATTCTATTTCCAAGATTTTGGATCATCTATACTATCATTATTCTGAATTCTTTTTCAGGAAGACTGCCTATTTCCTCTTCATTTGTTTGGTCTGGTGGCTTTTTACATTGTTCCTTCTCTGCTGTGTGTTTCTCTGTCTTCTCATTTTGCTTAACTTACTGTGTTTAGGATCTCCTTTTCACAGGCTGCAGGTTCGTAGTTCCTGTTATATTTGGTATCTGCCCCCAGTGGCTAAGGTTGTTTCAGGGTGTTGCTTAGGCTTCCTGGTGGTGGGAACTAGTGTCTGTGTTTTGGTGGATGACACTGGATCTTGTCTTTCTTGTGGGCAGGACCACGTCCAGTGGTGTGTTTTGGGCTGTGTCCTTATTTTGATTTTAGGCAACCTCTCTGCTAATGGTTGGGGTTATGTTCCTGTCTTGCTGCTGGTTTGGCATAGCGTGTCCAGCACTGTAGTTTGCTGGTCGTTGGGTGGAGCTGGGTCTTAGCATTGAGATGGAGATCTTTGGCAGAACTTCACCATTTGATATTACATGGAGCTGGGAAGTCTCTGGTGGACCGGTGTCCTGAACTCAGCTCTCCCTCCTCTGAGGCACAGGCCTGACACCTGGTTTAGCACCAAGACACTCTCAGCCACACGGCTCAGAAGAAAAGGGAGAATGAAAGAAAGAAAAAAAATAAAATAAGTATTAAAAAACAAATAAAAGCTAATTATTAAAAAAAATTAAAAAGTAATAAAAAGGAAGGAAAGAAGAGAGAAACCAAACCAAAAAATAAATCCACCAATGATAACAAGCTCTAAAAGCTATACTAAAGAACAAAAAAATGACAGACAGAACCCTAGGGCAAATGGCAAAAGCAAAGCTATACAGAAATAATCACACAAAGAAGCATACACATACACATTTACAAAAAGAGAGAAAGGGAAAAATATATATATCATTGCTCTCAAAGTCCACTGCCTCAATATTGGGATGAGTTGTTGTCTACTCAGGTACTCCACAGATGCAGGGTACATCAAGTTGATTGTGGAGATTTAATCCACTGCTCCTGAGGCTGCTGGGAGTGATTTCCCTTTCTCTTCTTTGTTCGCCCAGCTCCTGGGGTGCAGCTTTGGATTTGGCCCCGTGTCTGCATGTACGTCACCTGAGGGCATCTGTTCTTCACTCAGACAGGACGGGGTTAAAGTAGCAACTGATTTGGGGACTTTGGCTCACTAAGGCCGGGGGAGAGGGGTGAGGTATGGAATGCGGGGCAAGCCTGCAGTAGCAGAGGCTGGCATGACATTGCAACAGCCTGAGGTGCACCGTGTGTTTTCCCAGGGAAGTTGTCTCTGGATCATGGGACCCTGAAAGTGGTGCGTTGCACAGGCTCCCAGGATGGGAGGTGTGGATAGTGACCTGTGCTTGTCCACAGGCTTCTTGGTGGCTGCAGCAGCACTGTTAGCATTTCATGCCTGTCTCTGGTGTCCATGCTGATAGCTGTGGCTCACGCCCATCTCTGGAGCTTGTTTAGGTGGTGCTCTGATTCACCTCTCCTCATGCACCCCGAAACAATGGTCTCTTGCCTCTTAGTCAGGTGCAGACTTTTTCCTAGATTCCTTCCCAGCTAGCTGTGGTGCACTAGCCCCCTTCAGGCTGTGTTCAGGCAACCAGCACCAGTCCCAGTGTGGGAATCTCTCTGCTTTGCCCTCTGCACCCCTGTTGCTGCACTCTCCTCTGTGGCTCCGAAGCTTTCCCCTCCGCCCCCCCCCCCCGCCAGTGAAGGGGCTTCCTAGTGTGTGGAAACCTTTCCTCCTTCACAGCTCCCTCCCAGTGGTGCAGGTCTCGTCCCTATTCTTTTGTCTCTGTTTTTTCTCTTTTCTTTTGCCCTACCCAGGTACGTGGGGAGTTTCTTGCCTTTTGGGAAGTCTGAGGTCTTCTGTCATCGTTCAGTAGGTGTTCTGTAGGAATTGTTCCACATGTAGATGTATTTCTGATGTATTTGTGGGGAGGAAGGTGATCTCCACATCTTACTCTTTTGCCACCCTGAAGTTCTCCACCCCCACACCTGTTTTGATAAGACTTCAGCAAGCTCCTCTACATTCTGAATCGTTTTTTGATAACTAGTCACCCACAAAACTCAGCAGGTACCCCAGGAAAGAAGATAGAAAAGAGGGAGACAAGAAGAGACTTACCTGCACCTTTGTAAGAGCATTTAAGAAATCACAAGCCTGGATTCTGGTTCTGTCACAGGTGCTCAGAAATAGTGGGTCCAGATTATGAACCATTCCTGCCACTAGCAAAACCAAGCAGGACCCTGTGGGGATCCTGGGCACAAAAACCTTTCTTTGTCCCCCATTTCATGATTACAGAAAATAGGCATTATTCAGCCTCCATGACGTTCCCTGAGCTCCAAGGGCAGGTTCAAACAGTTCCTAATTAGGGAAGGGGTCAGGGATGTGGAGACAAGGGAGGAAGAGTCGTGAAACAATAGTGCAGACTTGGGTCAGGGTCCTGGTTCCTCTTCAAGGGATATACATAACAGTGTCTATAAGCTGTTTTGCAGATATTGAAACCCCCACCAAGTAGGAGAAGTTAATGGTATGCAGCCCAAAAGCATGTAGACCCCAAACCAGTTGAAACCAGAAGGTTGTTGATGCTGACTCCAAATTACCTCACCAACCAACCAATCAGATTTCCACGAGCTGATCACACCCTCCTCTTTGAACCATTACTATGAAACTCCTCACTATCCCCTCCACTTTGGGACACAAAGTTTTGAGGACATTAGCCCACTGTGTTCCCCTTTGCCTGGCAAAGCAATAGAGCTATTCTGTTCTACTTCACCCTAAACTCTGTCTCTGAGATTAAATTCAGTGTCAGAGTACAGAGGTTGGATTCGGCTTCACTAGCCACTATGATCAGAGAAGAGAGAACTGCATTTTGATCTACTGAGAGAGCCAAAGCAGAAAGACCAGCTAAGAATCACCAAATGGAGGTGTGGTGGGGAATGTGAATATTAGGAAATTAACCTGAAAGATACTTCATGCTTAATTCATTGGGTTGAATAAAAATAAAACTGTGAGGTGATGATTGGAGAATAAGGAATTGAATGAACCATGTGCTTCTTAAATGGGCCCCAGTTTGAAATGACCTTTGGGCACCTGCTATGTAGTAATTAAAGCCTCTTGGCCCCACTATTTTCCATCCATGGTTGCACTGACCAGTTCTATGCAGGCTTAAACCAGCTTCAAATAGTGTAACCTGACAGCCCTTCACTTCAGTCACTACTTCCCGCCCTGGGCATCCCTCAGGAAACCACTAGGCACTCATTCATGTACAATAAAAGAGTTTAAAAGAGTTAATGTCCCAGTCAGAAGAGGGGGGTCGCCAGAGTGGAAGCCACACCTCTCCATTCTCTGCTCAAGAATAAAGATTTCCTTTGCTTCAGAACTGAACTCAAAGAACACCAGGCAGGAGGACACTTGTTGGGGTTGAACTCAAAAGGAGGAGAAGCAAGAACTACAATCCTGCAGCCTGTGGGACAAACACCACATTCACAGAAAGGCAGACAAAATGAAAAGGCAGAGGAATATGTACCAGATGAAGGTACAAGATAAATCCCCAGAAAAAACAACTAAATGAAGTGGAGATAGCAACCTTCCAGAAAAAGAACTCAGAATAATGACAGTTATGATGATCCAGGACTTCAGAAAAAGAATAGAGGCAAAGATCAAGAAGCTGTAAGAAATATTTAACAAAGACATAGAAGAATGAAAGAACAAACACCTAGAAGAATTAAAGAGCAAACAAACAGGTATGAACAATACAATAACTGAAATGAAAAATACATTAGAAGGAATCAATAGCAGAATAACTGAGGCAGAAGTACAGATAGTGACCAGGAAGACAAAATGGTGGAAATCACTGCTGTGGAACAGAATAAAGAAAAAAGAATGAAAGAAATGAAGACAGCCTAAGAGACTTCTGGGACAACACTAAATGCACAAGCATTGGCATTATATGGGTCCCAGAAGGAGAAGAGAGAGAGAAAGGACCCAAGAAAATATTTGAAGAGATTATAGCCAAAAACTTCCATAACATGGGAAAGGAAATAGCCACCCAAGTCCAGGAATCGCAGAGAGTCCCAGGCAGGATAGAGAAAAGGAGAAACATGCCGAGACACACAGTAATCAAACTGACAAAAATTAAAGATAAAGAAAAATTACTGAAAGCAACCAGGGAAAAATGACAAATAACATACAAAGAACTCCCATAAGGTTAACAACTGATTACTCAGTAAAAACTCTACAAGCCAGAAGAGAGTGGCAGAATATATTTGAAGTGATGAAAGGGAAGGACCTACAACCAAGATTACTCTACCAGCAAGGAACTCATTCAGATTCAACAGAGAAATCAAAAGCTTTACAGACAAGCAAAAGCTAAGAGAATTCAGCAACACTAAACCAGCTCTACAACAAAGGATAAAGGAACTTCTCTAAGTGGGAAACACAAGATAAGAAAAGGACCTACAAAAACAAAAATACATTAGAAGGAATCAATAGCAGAATAACTGAGGCAGAAGTACAGATAGTGACCAGGAAGACAAAATGGTGGAAATCACTGCTGTGGAACAGAATAAAGAAAAATTATTGAAAGCAACCAGGAAAAATGACAAATAACATACAAAGAACTCCCATAAGGTTAACAACTGATTACTCAGTAAAAACTCTACAAGCCAGAAGAGAGTGGCAGAATATATTTGAAGTGATGAAAGGGAAGGACCTACAACCAAGATTACTCTACCAGCAAGGAACTCATTCAGATTCAACAGAGAAATCAAAAGCTTTACAGACAAGCAAAAGCTAAGAGAATTCAGCAACACTAAACCAGCTCTACAACAAAGGATAAAGGAAATTCTCTAAGGGGGAAAAAAAAGATAAGAAACGGACCTACAAAAACAAATGCAAAACAAGTAAGAAAATGGTAATAGGAACAGGCATAAAGGTAATTATGTTAAAGGTGAATGGATTAAATCCTCCAACCAAAAGACACAGGCTCGCTGAATGAATACAAAAACAAGACCCATCTTCTGGGACAACACTAAATGCACAAGCATTGGCATTATATGGGTCCCAGAAGGAGAAGAGAGAGAGAAAGGACCCAAGAAAATATTTGAAGAGATTATAGACAGCAAATGCTTAAGGAACTTCTCTAAGTGGGAGACACAAGAGAAGAAAAGGACCTAAAAAACAAACCCATAACAATTAAGAAAATGGTAATAGGAACATACATAGCGATAATTACCTTAAATGTGAATGGATTAAATGCTCCAACCAAAAGAAACAGGCTTGCTGAATGGATACAAAACCAAGACCCATATATATGCTGTCTACAAGAGACTCACGTCAGGCCTAGGGACACATAGAGACTGAAAGTGAGGGGATGGGAAAAGATATTCCATGTAAATGGAAATCAAAAGAAAGCTGGAGTAGCAATACTCATATCAGATAAAATAGATCTTAAAATAAAGAATATTACAACAGACAAGGAAGGACACTACAGAATGATCAAGGGATCAATCCAAGAAGAAAATATAACAATTATATAAAGAGGAAATCAACAGTACCACAGTAATAGTGGGAGACTTTAACACCTCACTTACACCAATGGACAGATCATCCAGAAAGAAAATTAATAAGGAAACACACGCTTTAAATGACACAATAGACCAGATAGATTTAACTAATGTACATAGGACATTCCATCCAAAAACAACAGAATGCATTTCCTTCTCAAGTGCGCACAGAACATTCCCCAGGATAAATCACATCTTGGGTCACAAATCAAGCCTAAGTAAATTTAAGAAAATTGAAATCATATCAAGCATATTTTCCAAACACAATGCTATGAGATTAGAAAACAATTACAGGGAAAAAAACATAAAAAACACCAACACATGGAGGCTAAACAATACGTTACTAAATAATGAAGAGATCACTGAAGAAATCAAAAAATACCTAGAGACAAATGACAATGAAAACATGAAAATCCAAAACCTATGGGATGCAGCAAAAGCAATTCTAAGATGGAAGTTTATAGCAATACAATCCTACCTCAAGAAACAAGAAAAATCTCAAATAAACAATCTAACCTTACACCTAAAGGAACTAGAGTAAAAAGATCAAAAAAGTCCCAAAGTTAGCAGAAGAAAAGAAATCATAAAGATCAGATCAACAATAAATGAAAAAGAAATGAAGGAAACAATAGCAACCATCAGTAAAACTAAAAGGTGGTTCTTTGAGAAGATAAACAAAATTGATAAACCATTAGCCAGACTCATCAAGACAAACAGGGAGAACACTCAAGTCAACAGAATTAGAAATGAAAAAGAAGTAACAACTGACACTGAAGAAATACAAAGGATCATGAGAGATTACTACAAGCAACTCTATGCCAATAAAATGGACAACCTGGAAAAATGGACAGATTCTTAGAAAAGCACAACCTTCTAGTAGTGAACCAGGAAGAAATAGAAAATATAAACACACCAATCACAAGCACTGAAATTGAAACTGTGATTAAAAATCTTCCAACAAAGAAAAGTCCAGGACCAGATGGCTTCATGGGTGAATACTATCAAATATTTAGAGAAGAGCTAACACCAATTCTTCTCAAACTCTCCCAAAAAATTGCAGAGCAAGGAACACTCACAAACTAATTCTACGAGGCCACCATCACCCTGACACCAAAACAAGACAAAGATGTTACAAAAAATGAAAACTACAGGCCAATATCACAGATGAACATAGATGCAAAAATGCTCAACAAAATACTAGCACACAGAATACAACAACACATGAAAAGGATCATACACCATGATCAAGTGGGATTTATCCCAGGGATGTAAGGATTCTTCAAAATACATAAATTAATCAACATGATCCACCATATTAACAAATTGAAGAAGAAAAACCATTTGATCATGTCAATAGGTGCAGAAAAAGCTTTTGACAAAATTCAACACCGATTTATGTTAAAAACTCTCCAGAAAGTGGGCATAGAGGGAACTTACCTCAACATAATAATGGCCATATATGACAAACCCAGAGCAAATATCATTCTCAATAGTGTAAAACTGAAAATATTTCCTCTAAGATCAGGAACAAGACAAGGATGTCCACTCTCTCCATTGTTACTCAACATAGTTTTGGAAGTCCTAGCCATAGCAATCAGAGAAGAAAAAGAAATAAAAGGAATACATATTGGAAAAGAAGAATTAAAACTGTCCCTGTTTGCAGATGACAGGATACTATACATAGATAATCCTAAAAATGCCACCAGAAAATTACTAGAGCTAATCAATGAATTTGGTATAGTTGCAGGATACAAATGTAGTGCACAGAAATCTCTTGCATTCCTATACACTAAAACGGAAATATTAGAAAGAGAAATTAAGAAAACAATCCCATTCACCACTGCAACAAAAAGAATAAAATACCTAGGAATAAACCTACCTAAGGAGGTAAAAGACCTGTACTCAGAAAACTATAAGACACTGATAAAAGAAGTCAGAGATGACACAAACAGATGAAGAGATATACTATGTTCTTGGATTGGAAGAATCAATATTGTGAAAATCATTATACTACCCAAAGCAATCTACAGATTCAATGCAATCCCTATCAAATTACCAATGGCATTTTTTACAAAACTATAACAAGAAATCTTAAAATCTGTATGGAGAGAAAAAAGACCCCAAATAACGAAAGCAATCTTGAGGTGAAATAAACAGAGCTGGAGGAATCAGACTCCCTGACTTCAGAGTATACTACAAAACTACAGTAATCAAGACAATATGGCACTGCCACAAAAACAGAAATATAGATCAATGGAACAGGATAGAAAGCTCAGAGATAAACCCACACACCTATGATCAACTAATCTATGACAAAGGAGGCAAGGATATACAATGGAGAAAAGACAGTCTCTTCAATAAGTTGTGCAGGGAAAACTGGAGAATTACATGTAAGAGAATGAAATTAGAACACTTCCTAACATCATACACAAAAATAAACTCAAAATGGATTAAAGACCTAAATGTAAGACCAGATGCTTTAAAATTCTTAGAGGAAACAGGAAGAACACTCTTTGATATAAATGACCCACCTCCTAGAGAAATGGAAATAAAAACAAAAATAAACAAATGGGACCTAATGAAACTTAAAAGCTATTGCACAGCAAAGGGAAGTATAAACCAGAAGAAAAGACAACCCTCAGAATGGGAGAAAATATTTGTAAATGAATCAATGGAGAAAAGATTAATTTCCAAAATATATAAACAGCTCATGCAGCTCAGTAAAAAAGTAAAATAAAAAACAACCCAATCAAAAAATGGGCAGAAGACCTAAATAGACATTTCTCCAAAGAAGACATACAGATCACCAAGAGGCACATGAAGTTGTTCAACATCACTAATTATTAGAGAAATGCAAATCAAATCTACAATGAGGTATCACCTCACCCTGGTCAGAATGGGCATCATCAGAAAATCTACAAACAACAAATGCTGGAGAGGGTGTGGAGAAAAGGGAACTCTCTTGCACTGCCGGTGGGAATGTAAATTGATACAGCCAATGTGGAGAACAGTATGGAGATTCCTTAAAAAACTAAAAATTGAACTACCATACAACCCAGCAATGCCACTAATGGGCATATACCCTAAGAAAACCATAATTCAAAAAGGGTAATGTACCACAATGTTCATTGCAGCTCTATTTACAATAGCCAGGACATGGAAGCAACTTAAGTGTCCATCGACAGATGAATGGGTAAAGAAGATGTGGTACATATATCCAATGGAATATTACTCAGCCATAAAAAGGAATGAAATTGGGCCATTTGTGGAGACGTGGATGGATGTGGACCGTCATACAGAGTGAAGGAAGTCGGAAAGAGAAAAACAAGTATCGTATATTAATGCATATATGTTTAATCTAGACAAATGGTATAGACGAAATGGTTTGCAAGACAGAAATAGGGACACAGATGTAGAGAACAAACGTATGGACATCAAGGAGGGAAAGTGGGGTAGGGGTGTGAGATGAACTTGGAGATTGGGATTGACATATATACACGAATGTGTATAAAATAGATAACTAACAAGAATCTGCTGTATTTTAAAAAATTAAGTTAAATTAAAAAAAAAAAGAATTAATGTCCCATGGAACAACTGCTAACCACAGAATGGGTCACGGTGGCTGATGTATCATTATTTTTCTTTCCTCTTTTAGATGTAAAGTTCTGAGGCACATTCCATCAAGCTCCTCAGCAACTCTGAGAACCAATTAACTGGTTGATTAGCAGTAGCCAAATCAATAGCACACCTTTTTAATGGCCTTCGCTTTTTTCATTCCCCTGTCACTCTTGCCTGCTCCTCAGAATCACATTCCTAAATAAACTATCTGCACACCAGTCTTTCCCCAGTCTTTGCTTTCAGGGGAAACGAATCTAAGATAGGTGCCATTTGGTGTCCTCTACAGCACTGATTTTTAAGTTGTGACTCACAGGACTGTGGGTTTATTCACTAATGCAACATATACTTACTCTATTCCTACAATGCACCTGGCACTTTTCTAGGCATTGAGGATATAGTAATGAAAAATGTTCCTATTCACTCAGAGATTGCACTCAAGTGGGAAGAAACTTTACTTGCATTCAAGTAAACAAAGAAACAAGGTCATTTCAGAAAGTGATGAAGAAAATAAACAAGATGAATATGATAGTGATAGAGGGTGGTGGGATGAATTTAGATAGTATAATGATATTTAGATAGTATAATGAGGGAAGTACCTCAGGAGGTACTTCCTGTCACCACCTTCTCAGGAGGTGACATTTGAGCTTAGCCCTGAATCTCAAGAAGGAACTACTCTTGAAAAGATCTTATAGAAAGAGATTCCATGAAAAAAGCAGCAGTGAGTACAAAGGCCATAAGTTCAAACAGCATGCGTGGGGTCCATTGAGCAAGTGGGAGACTGGTGTTTCCTGAGATTGGAGAGGGGGAGGGTTGATCCAAGTGGCCAACACCAGACTGTACACAGAGTTACCCCTCCTCTCAAATCACCAAAATATTCTTATTGGGCAAAGTTCACGAGTTTTGTCCTTTTCCCCTGAGGGGGACTTTTCCTCTTAGTCCTTAAGGGGACTCTACATAGCCCATCCTATGAGTCTAGTCAATGTCAGTGCCTTAGCTACCATCTCATGCCCTGTGGTGATGGAAAACGAGATGGGATTGGTTAGATGGGTCATGGAAAAACCAATGTCAAAGGCATTCCTGGTAAAGAAGGTAGGAAACAGAGAGTTGTAGAAAATATATCAATACATGGAAATCACATCCCAGAAAAGGATTTTGAGAAGTCAGAAGATTCAGTCCTATATCCTGCTAAAACTATATCAAAGTTTTGCAAAATAATATGTTTTTCCTTATAAGACCAAGGCAATTCTATTACTTCAAATAGAATCCTAAAAGCTCTCTTCCTCAAAAAATTCCCAGTTGAATCTAATTAATACCTCCCTTCACCAGCCAAATAGTGCAGGAGACCATTTGTCATTTATATGTATGTATCTACAATATATGTTTCTGGTGTGCCACAACTAACCTCACAAAGCAATTCTTTTCTCTCCTACCCCCTCATCTCCTAAGGGCTCCACACCCTTACGCTCTCCTCCCTTCCCCTATCTGTTGAAGGCTGGCTTTCTGCCTCATTATTGGGTTAGATTGTAAGGATCTGATAATGGTTGGAAATGTGAGCCCTGAACAAATTCAGGCATTGGCCATTAAGTAAATAAGGATTATTTTTGAGAGATGTCTGTGTACTGTTGTACACTCAACAAATGTGTTCAAGCTTGTCCTGATCTCAAGGAGACAGAAAAAAATAACATGAAATAAAACTTTTTCCCTCATAACATAAATCTTTTCTTCCACCAGGACCTCAAGGACTCTGAATGTGCAATAATGTGCTTCAGGCTGAGGAAAAGCAGACTCTCCATTCAAACTTTCTTCTTCCCATCTTTTGAGAGGAACTTTTCCCTGTTCCTATTTGAATGTTAATCCTCTCCTGTTGCTGTTGACAGAAATATATATCTTATGTCATTTTGATAAAGTTGTGCATTTAATGTTCCTACAGTTAAGTGAGAGGGAAAAAAATCCTAACATTTTTAAAATGAGGCACTTCAAACAGCAGAGAGAACACGATGTGGAATGACTAATTCCAAGGTAGTAGGTTACCCCCAGGAACATACATCATTCTCCAGCCTGCAGAAAATAACATGCATTTTTCATTCTCCTTTGCACACGTTTGGCTTTATCCTCTATTCTGTGAGAAGGAGAGTGTCTGGCTTTGTTTCTTTGGACCAACCAAAGCCTAGAAAAGAAATCTGTTCCCTAAGTCTTTTTTACCCAAAGGAAGGAAAGACACTGAGATATCCGAGTTACAGTGAGAATTGAAAGATCTCAGAGACGGAAAGTGGATTTTGCAGGGATGTACTGGCTTTCTCTCAAGTGCCCCTAGCAAAACTGGTTTCTGAGTGGGAAAAAGATAAAGATATCTGTATGCTCCCTTGTCTCCAGAGTAAATTCATCAGACTCAGCACACTGCCCTGAGCAGAGATACTTAAGCACTCATACTAGAAAGGTGACAAGGTACATCTGTACATATTTAAAGTGGTTTATCTCTAAAATATATAATTTTAAAGTTAGGGCAAAACTGAATTTATGCCAGGAGATATTTTAGACTTGTTTGAATTGGACCCAGGAAAATCATAAAGGAAAACTAAAATGCTCAGTATAGTAGTAAAGTGTGTGCTTGAGAGCAGATCTCTTTGTTTTGAATCTATTCCAATTCTCAACAGCTGTGTGACCCTGGGAAAATTGCTTCACCTCTCTAAGTCTCAGTTTCCTCATCTGCACAACAGGCATAACAAAATTACTGTTATTAATTAAGAAAAATATTTCCTAATTATAATAGAGTTTGTGATAGGATGATATGAGTTAGAGCCTGTAAAGGTTTAGTGTGGGGATTGGCAGGTGTGAGTGGGTCTGACTGAAGGTCAGATGACTGATGGTGATGATTAGGATGTAATGAGGAACAGACACAAAAGCCTGGGAAGATACCAGACGTTTGATTCAGGCTTCCTGAAGATAAGTCCCTTCTCAGACACATGAGTGAACTGCAAAGTATTCAAAATGACTGTGCTACCCTCAAGCTAGATTCAGTGGATGGGGGGTCCTCACCTCCTCCTTCATCTTTGGGATGTGGATTTTGCCCAGTTTCCACAGTGGGAGCTACTTCAAGGAGGCAGCCCTGAGAGAGCACTGTGCTGTTGAGACCATCTGGACACAGTACACGTGACTCAAGGCAGCCAGTGGCTGACGGGGTCTTGGTGCTCCTGCCTGGTCTCAGGCCTGAGGCTCTGAGGTGGGAGAGCTGAGTTAAGGACACTGGACAATCAGACACCTCCCAGTCCCACGTAATATCAATCAGCAAGAGCTCTCCCAAAGATCTCTGTCTCAACACTAAGACCCAGATCCACCCAAGAGCCAGCAAACTGCAGTGCTGGACACCGCATGCCAAACAACTAGCAAGACAGGAACACAATCCCACCCATTAACAAAGAGGCTGCCTAAAATCATACTAAGTTCACAGACACCCCAAAACACACAACTGGACGCAGTCCTGCCCACAAGAAAGACATGATCCAGTCTCATCCACCAGAACACAGACACCAGTCCACTCCACCAAGAAGCATACACAACCCACTGAACCAACCTTACCAACTGGGGTAGAAACCAAAAAAAAAAGGGAACTATGAAACTGCAGCCTGTGAAAGGAGATCCCAAACACAGTAAGTTAAGCAAAATGGGAAGAGAAATATGCAGCAGATGAAGTAGCAAAGTAAAAAGCCACCAGACCAAACAAATGAAGAGGAAAAAGACAGACTACCTGAAAAAGAATTCAGCATAATGATAGTACAGATGATCCAAAATCTTGGAAATAGAATGGAGAAAATAAAAGAAACGTTTAACAAGGATCTAGAAGAACAAAAAGCAAACAAACAATGATGAACAACCAAATAAACGAAATTAAAAATTCTCTAGAAGGAATAAATAGCAGAATACCTGAAGGAGAAGAATGGATAAGGGACCTGGAAGATAAAATAGTGGAAATAACAACTGCAGAGCAGAATAAAGAAAAAAGAATGAAAAGAATTGAGGACAGTCTCAGAGACTTTTGAGACAAATTAAATGCAACAACATTCAAAATATAGGTGTCCCAAAAGAAGAAGAGAAAAAGAAAGGGACTGAGATAATATTTGAAGAGATTATAATTGAAAACTTCCTTAATATGGAAAAGAAATAATCAAGTCCAGGAAATGCAGAGAGGCCCATACAGGATAAATCCAAGAAGAAACATGCAAAGACACATATTAATCAAGCTATCAAAAATTAAAAACAAAGAAAAAATATTAAAAGCTGCAAGGGAAAAACAACAAATAAAATACAAGGGAATCCCCGTAAGGTTAACAGCTGATATGTCAACAGAAACTCTGTCCGCCAGAAGGGAGTGGCAGGACATATTTAAAGTGATGAAAGGGAAAAACCTACAAACAAGATTACTCTACCCAGCAAGGATCTCTTTCAGATTCAATGGAGAAATTAAAACCTTTACAGACAATCAAAAGCTAGGAGAATTCAGCACCACCAAACCAGCTTTACAACAAATGCTAAAGGAACTTCTCGAGTCAGGGAACACAGGAGAAGGAAAAGACCTACAATAAAAAATCTACAACAATTAAGAAAATGTAACTAGGAACATACATATCAATAAGTACCTTAAATGTAAATGGATTAAATGATCCCACCAAAGACACAGACTGGCTGAATGGATACAAAAACAAGACCCATATATATGCTGTCTATAAGAGACTCATTTCAGACATACGGACACATACAGACTGAAAGTGAGGGGATGGAAAAAGATATTCCATTC
>NC_041221.1:140759863-140769320 GCF_002837175.3 Physeter macrocephalus
GAAACTACATAATGATCAAGGGATCAATCCAAGAAGAAGATATAACAATTGTAAACATTTATGCACCCAACAAAGGAGCACCTCAATACATAAGGCAAATGCTAACAGCCATAAACTGGGAAAACAACAGTAGCACAATCATAGTAGGGGACTTTAACGCCCCACTTTCATCAATGGACAGATCATCCAAAAGGAAAATAAATAGCAAAACACAAGCTTTAAATGACAAAATAAACAAGATGGACTTAATTGATATTTCTAGGACATTCCATCCAAAACAATAGAATAAACGTTCATCACAAGTGTTCAGGGAACATTCTCCAGGATAGTTCATACCTTGGGTCACAAAGTAAGCCTTTGTAAATTTAAGAAAACTGAAATTGTATCAAGTATCTTTTCTGAACACAACGCTATGAGACTAGATATCAATTACAGGAAAAAAACTGTAAAACATACAATCACATGGAGGCTAAAGAATACACTACTAAATAACAAAGAGGTCACTGAACAAATCCAAGAGGAAATCAAAAAATACTTAGAAACAAATGACAATGAAAACATGACGACCCACAACCTATGAGATGCAGCAAAAGCAGTTCTAAGAGGGAAGCTCATAGCCCTAAAATCCTACCTAAAGAAACAAGAAAAATCTCAAATAAACAATCTACCCTTACACATAAAGCAATTAGAGAAAGAAGAACAAAAAAACCCCAAAGTTAGCAGAAGGAAAGAAATCAATAAAATCAGATCAGAAATAAATTTAAAAGAAATGAAGGAAATAATAACAAACATCAATAAAACCAAAAGCTGGTTCTTTGAGGAGGTAAACAAAATTGATAAACCACTAGTCAGTCTCCTCAAGAAAAAAAGGGAGAAGACTCAAATCAAGAGAATTAGAAATGAAAAAGGAGAAGTAACAACTGACCCTACAGAAATACAAAGAATCATGAGGGATTACTACAAGCAACTATATGCCAATAAAATGGACAACCTGGAAGAAATGCACAAATTCTTAGAAAAGCACAACTTTCCAAGACTGAACCAGGAAGAAATAGAAAATATAAACAGATGAATCACAAGCACTGAAATTGAAACTGTGATGAAAAACCTTCCAACAGACAAAAGCCCAGGACCAGATGGCTTCACAGGTGAATTCTATCAAACATTTAGAGAAGAGTTAACAACTATCCTTCTCAAACTCTTCCAAAATATAGCAGAGGGAGGAACACTCCCAAACTCATTCTACGAGGCCAGCATCACCCTGATACCAAAATAAGACAAAAATGTCACAAAAAAGAAAACTACAGACCAATACCACTGATGAACATAGATGCAAAAATCCTCAACAAAATACTAGCAAACAGAATCCAACAGCACATTAAACGGATCATAAACCGTGATCAAGTGGATTTTATCCCAGGAATGCAAGAATCCTATAATATATGCAAATCAATCAATGCGATACACCATATTAACAAACTGAAGGATAAAAACCATATGATAATCGCATTAGATGCAGAAAAAGCTGTCAACAAAATTCAACATCTATTTATGATGAAAACTCTCCAGAAAGTAAGCATAGAGGGAATTTACCTCACTGTAATAAAGGCCATATATGACACACACACAGCCAACATCATTCTCAATGGTAAGAAACTGAAATGATTTCCTCTAAAATCAGGAAGAAAACAAGGATGCCCACTCTCACCACTATTATTCAACATAGTTTTGGAAGCAATCTGAGAAGAAAAAGAAATAAAAGGAATCCAAATTGGAAGGAAGAAGTAAAACTGTCACTCTTTGCAGATGACATGATACTATACATAGAAAATCCTAAATATGCTACCAGAAAACTACTAGAGCTAATAAATGAATTTGGTAAACTAGCAGGACATAAAATTAATGCACAGAAATATCTTGCATTCCTATACACTAATGATTAAAAATCTGACAGAGAATCTAAGGAAACACTCCCATTTAACACTGCAACAAAAAGAGGAAAACACCTAGGAATAAACCTACCTAAGGAGACAAAAGATCTGTATGCAGAAAACTACAAGACACTGATGAAAGAAATTAAAGATTATACAAACAGATGGAGAGATATACCATGTTCTTGGAATGGAAGAATCAACATTGGGAAAATGATTATACTACCAAAAGCAATCTACATATTCAATGCAATCCCTATCAAACAACCAATGGCATTTTTCACAGAACTAGAACAAAAAATTGCACAGTTTGTAAGGAAACACAAAGGACCCAAAATAGCCAAAGCAATTGTGAGAAAGAAAAACAGAGCTAGAGGAATCAGGCTCCCTGACTTCATACTATACTACAAAGCTACAATAATCAAGACAGTATGGCACTGGCACAAAAACAGAAATATAGATCAATGGAACAGGATTTAACAAAAAGACAACCCTCAGAATGGGAGAAAATATTTGCCAACAAAGCAACTGACAAAGGATTAATCTCTGAAATTTACAAGCAGCTCAAACTGCTCAATATGAAAAAAACAAACAACCCAATCCAAAATGGGCAGAAGATCTAAATAGACATTTCTCCAAAGAAGATATACAGATTCAACAAACACATGAAAGGATGCTCAACATCACTAATCATTAGAGAAATGCAAATCAAAACTACAATGAAGTATCACCTCACACCAGTCAGAATGGCCATCATCAAAAAATCTACAAACAATAAATGCTGGAGAGGGGCACAGCAAAGGAAACCCTAAACAAGACAAAAAGACAACCCTCAGAATGGGAGAAAATACTTGCCAACAAAGCAACTGACAAAGGATTAATCTCTGAAATTTACAAGCAGCTCAAAATGAAAAAAACAAACAACCCAATCCAAAATGGGCAGAAGATCTAAATAGACATTTCTCCAAAGAAGATATACAGATTCAACAAACACATGAAAGGATGCTCAACATCACTAATCATTAGAGAAATGCAAATCAAAACTACAATGAAGTATCACCTCACACCAGTCAGAATGGCCATCATCAAAAAATCTACAAACAATAAATGCTGGAGAGGGTGTGGAGAAAAGGGAACCCTTTTGCACTGTTGGTGGGAATGTAAATTGATATAGTCACTATGTAGAACAGTATGGAGTTTCCTCAGAAAGAGAAAAACAAATGCTGTATGCTAACACATATATATGGAATCTGAAAAAAAAAAAATGGTTCTGATGACCCTAGGGGCAGGACAGGAATAAAGACTCAGAAGTAGGGAATGGACTTGCGGACCCAAGGAAGGGGAAGAGTAAGCTGGGACGAAGTGAGAGAGTGGCAATGACATATGTACACTACCAAATGTACAGTTGATAGCCAGTGGGAAGCAGCTGCATCACACGGGATGATTGACTCGGGGCTTTGTGACCACCTAGAGGGGTGGGATAGGGAGGGTGGGAAGGAGATGCAAGAGGGAGGGGATATGGGGATATATGTATACATATAACTGATTCACTTTGTTAAACAGCAGAAACTAACACAACATTGTAAAGCAATTATACTCCAATAAATATGTCAAAAAAAAATGACCATGCTAGGCCATCCAGATACCATATGCTATTAGGCTGGGGGCTATTATCATTTTGCAGAATGGAAATTGGAGTTCAGAGATACACTGACTCCCCAGGGCTCACCTTGGGATGAAGTGACAGAGCTGGTATTTGGACCCACTTTCTTGCACCACACATGGTCTTTTTACCATGAACAGCTTCCACAGAAGGTAGAGCTTACGCAGTGGGGATGAAAATGGGGCAAAACTCCCAAAGGTCCCAACACTGTACAGAGTCACTGGGGAACGAAGCTTGTCTAAGGTCAACCCACAGTGTCCTTTCTCCTTTTTCTGATTATAAGGAAAAGCTCACAGCTTTGAAAGTGGTTTTAAAAGGGGCAAACACTTGAGTGCTTGCTTTACCCATGTGCAGTTGCAAGTCTGAGGAAGGGGGTCTTGTCTGGGGCTCTCTGTATGCTGGCCCATCCCTCACTGGCCTGGTTCTCCTTCCAGGAAGAATGAATGGACTGCAGTGGGAATGCCCTGGATCATGGCAGGGATGCTCACCCAATTTCCCTGCCCAGACACAAACATCTTCACTTGAAAATAGTGGGTAAAAGTCAGAAAGCTTCATGTCAGCTTTGCTATGCACCAGGTGCTATGCTGAATTCTTACTGTGTCCCATCTTACTTAGTCCTCTTAACAATCCTATGACATGGGTGTTAATTATGCCTGTTTTACAGATGGGGAAACTGAAGCCCAGCAAGGTTGGGCACATGACCATTGTCATTCAAATGAGGAGTGGGGGATTCAAACTCAGGCCCATCAGATGCAAAACCTGTACTCAATATACTGTCACATCCCAAAGAGAAACTCTTAAAGAGACTGCATCATTGTAACAGCCAATGTTAGCTCCCAGGAAAAGCCAAATCAATCTGGATCCTTTTTATTAGGACAGTGCATCTTTTCTGGGAACAAGGTCGGTTCTTTAAACTGCCACAGCACTAACACCGAGAGAAATGTGTGTACCAAACTGTCTCATTTGTAGATGGCAGCTACCCTAATTTGAAGGGGATTAACTATCAGCAATGGCACATGTGACTTCTATGATTTCTGAAGGCCAGCAGGATAAATTCAATGTAACATGCTCTGCACCATCCTTTACAACTACTGAGCGGTGGACTCATACACTCTGAGTAATAGAGCAAACAGAACAGAGAACATGTATAATGTATCGGAAGCTTTAGCTTATGCAAGAAAGATGGCTTATTTTTCTCTTTCCACATTCTGTACACCTCCATTAGCTCAGGCACCAGCCGCAGAGATGCCCTTTAAAAGGACAACACAAGGAACAGAGACTCTGGGAACAAATAGACAAGGATTCACGTATCAGCTTTGCCTTTTCCCCCACAGCATGACATTGGGCACGTGCATTTATTCATCCTCAACCTGTCGAGGGCATATCCAGCACTGTGCCAGACAAAGTGGACATCAAGGTGAAGGAAATATGTCCAGCCCTCAAGGAGCACAATACAGTGGCAGAGCGAGACCAAAGGACCAACAATTACAACACAGGGTGGGGATTGCAGGAAGAAAGTTGTGTGCAAGATAATGTGCGTATCTGCCTCATCTGAAAAATGGGAATGATAAGAAAAACCTATCTCACAAGGTTGGTGAAAGGCACATGAAGAATTCTCCACATTTCATAATCTCTGGCCACATGAAATTGAACTACTTATAAGAACAAGTTTTCTAATACGTATTTCCTACAGAATCTGGGTTTATATTTGCTCGGCTGCTCTTGATCTAGCCAAAGGTGATACTCTTCTATAACCAACCCATTGAAACTAGCCCTTTGGGCCTCCTGAAAATTTATCCCATCATCCAGCATATCTGTGTAATAGACTCCCTCAGAATCTGCAGTTACCCTCTTTATTTATTTATTATTATTACTATTATTATTTCCTGCTCTGTGAAGGTAGGAAACTCATCTGTCTTATTGTTTATGGTAATTTCCAGTGTCTAGAAGAGTGGCTGGCACGTAGTAGGTCTTCAATATCTACTTTTTGAATGAAGGAATGAATGAATACATGATGCACCCAAATCTCTAATATGTCAGACTTGCAAGTCAGAGGTTAATTCTCCTCTTTTACCCGAGATGTTCGCAGCATTAATTCATCAAGGGTTTAAAAAACAAACTCTGCCTTCCAGCTCCTGCCCAGCTTTCTCTTGGAGACCAGAAGCAGAGAGATGCAAGGCACCCAGAAGCCCCATCATCATTATTATAATTTTACCTTGAGCTCAGCTCAAGTACCACCATTCCTCCTTCTTTCCCTCTCTGAATTAAATGTGCTGATTATTTTCCCCAAACATCCCACTGGGAAAAGAAGAGGCCTCTGTCAGAACCATGAGATCTGGCAGATGAGAGAAGAGAAACAAAATCTATCTTTAAAACCGTGCTGTGGTTTGCCTGCAGGGTTGGTGCTGCTTTCCTCATGTTTCTCAGTGATGTCCAGCCCAAACATCTATGCTTTCTAAAACAGAAATAAGTTGTCCCTCAAGATCAATATAGAAACAACTGACATTTCCTTCAGACATTAAATTTTCATTTTTGGTGAAGAAAAGACAGGGAACCAGGAGGATGGAGAGTTTTCGGAGGAAAATTCACTTTCAGCCACACATTAAATGGCAAGAGCTCTAAGATGAATCAAATGCCTAAAGAGCTGCAGAATCTAGTCTGACCTCTGGCGGAAACCCCCCAGGAAGGCCTGACTTGGAGGAACTATCCATATTATTCATTTCTTTCTCATGTGTAATACAGAGGGAACCTCCCAAATAATGACAATAATCAACATTTATGATGTATGCTCTGTATGTCAGGTACACTGCTAAACCATTTGCACCCACTATTTAATTCTCTTGAAATCCTACATAGTCTTTCCTATTATTGTGATTGCTCTTTTAAGGCTCAGAGAGGTGAAGTCATTCACCCAAGAACACATAGCTAATAAGTGGCAAAGTTGGGATTTGAACTCAGATCTGTTGAATCCAGGGCTCCAAGTCTATCACACTACCTGGGACAGAAAGAATATGCAAAAAGAGAAGACTGGGAGGGAAAAGGGCAAATTTGGCACTTCCTTCCCACCTAGGGCACCAGGATTCTGACTAAGATGGTGTTATAGGATCTCATACCTGGAGGCAACCAAAGACATGCAGTTTACCTACCACTGGGGCTTTTTTTTTTTTCTGAGCCAAATCAATGGGTAACTGAATTCTCTCGCCTACACATCATAATCGGGCTAGGTACAGAACAGTTCTGACCTACTTTAAAATCAATTTTGTTGTGTCCCATGGACTCTTTCAAGCTAGTTTACAAACACAATTCTGTTTTTGTTAAATAAATCTAATTGCTCCTGGGGTGTTAACATTGCTTCCTAGGAAGAGCTTGCCAAGATTGGAGCTTCTGTGCAACACTGTCTTGCAAGAAAATCTCTAAGTCCTGGCTTTTGACAAACTCACAAACAGTTTCCAGGGATGGATCCCAACAGCACCCCAGGTGTCTGACTATGAGGTTCAACCCTCTAATGTACTGTGTTATTGAAAGACCCCTGTGATACGGTCCTTTCATTAATCAGATTTAAGATTCTGTTCTCTCCTCAACCCTTTATCCCAGCCTTAGCTTTTTTCTTGAGACCAGGATCTAAAAACAACAACAAACAGACAAAAGCAAAAACAAAACAAAGAAAAATAAAAACAGTGTTTTAAAGACGGCATGCATTTGTAAATAGCTCCCTTCTAACTAACTGGGGGTAGGAGTTAATCCTACAGAATCAGGGATCAGAGAACAGCACAATCTGCTTAAGATAAATTCACTTATTAAGTCTTGTATTCAGTCCTCAGTAGGCATTCAGAGCCTTAAACCAGGTCCTGTGCTGGACTCTGTGGATTTACTGATGAACAGAGCCAGCCAGATTCCCTGCCCTCATAGAGCTTTCAGGGGGAGAACTCTCTGAAAACAATCACAGCAATAAATGTACAATTTTTGTTGTGATAAATGCTATAATGAATTAGTGAACGGTACTATGAGACAGTGTAAAGAGAATTTGGGCAGAAACTTCAAGAATGTGATCATTAAGCTTAAATCTAAAGGAGGAGAAGGTGGTAATTAGGAGAAGAAAGAAATCATCAGATTGAGGCACTGGTGAAGAGAACAGATTGGAGGGGACAGTAGTGATAATGGATGCAAATGAATCTCAAATAAAACTTCTAAACAATTCAATTTCTACTCCCATTAACATCATAGACTATTTGAGTTCCAGTAACCTTCGAGACTATCTCATCTAATCTCTCACCCATTGTGAAAATCTCAGACTCTATTTTATTCATTGATTTAAAAAATATTTCTAAGCTTTTCTAGGCTCTGGAGGTAGAGCAAATAACAACAAAAAGGTCCCTGCCTGTCTGGAACTTATGTTCTAGTGAGGAGAATCAGACAATAAACAAATAAATAGGTAAATACAGAATATGTCAAAGATTGGAAGGGCTATGAAGAAATTAAAAAAACAGGGTGAGGGGTAGAGAGAGTTCAGCAGGGGTGGTGGTGGGTTGCTATCTAAATACAGAGGTCTAGAAAGACCTCACGGATAAGAAGGTGACATCCAAGTAGAGACTTGAAAGAAATAAGAGAGTGAGGCATGCAGCTGTCAGGAGAAAGGGTGGCCCAGGCAGAGGCAAGAACAAAACTAAAGACCTTGGGACAGGTGTGCGTTGGTGTGTTCTAGGGGCAGGGAGGAGGCCCTGTGGTTGGAGCTGAGTGAATGAGAGCAAGAGAGGAATAGGAAATGAGGACAGGGTGGTTAGAGGAGAATACTTTGTATGGCTTTCAAAGCCCTTGTAAAGACTTAGGCTTTTACTCTCAGGGAGATGGGAAACTCTTGGAGGGTCTTAAACAAGGGAGTGGCAGAAAATGACTTACATGTTGAAAAATGCACTCTGGCAACTGTGTGAAAAGATTGACTGCAGAGGTCAGAGCAGAAGCAGGGAGACAGAAGAAAAGGCTTTTGCAACAATCAAGGCAAACAAATTATGACTTGGACCCAGTGATAGCAGTAGAAATGGCTAAAAGTAATTGTATGCGGAACATGTGAAGAAGGTAGGGCTGACAAAATTTGCTCATGGATTGAACATGAAGTATGAGAGAAAGAAAGGAACCAAGATGACTCCAAAGTGTATGGCCTGAGGAACTGGAACAATGGAGCTATCATTGACTGAAATGGGAAAACCTGTAGGAGGAGAGCATCTCGGACGGGAATATAAGGAGCCCAGGTTGGCACATATCAAGCATGAGCTACCAATTAGAGAGTTAAGTGAGATATCAGGTTGGTAGTTGATTTTTTTTTTAACATCTTTATTGGAGTATAATTGCTTTACAATGGTGTGTTAGTTTCTGCTTGATAACAAAGTGAATCAGCTATACATATACATATGTTCCATATCTCCTCCCTCTTGAGTCTCCCTCCCTCCCTCCCTATCCCACCCCTCTAGGTGGTCACAAACCACCGAGCTGATCTCCCTGTGCTACGTGGCTGCTTCCCACTAGCTATCTATTCTGCATTTGGTAGTGTGTATATGTCCATGCCACTCTCTCACTTTGTCACAGCTTAACCTTCCCCCTCACCATATCCTCAAGTCCATGCTCTAGTAAGTCTGTGTATTTATTCCCATCTAACCCCTAGGTTCTTCACGACTTTTTTTTTTTTCTTAGATTCCATATATATGTGTTAGCATACAGTATTTGTTTTTCTCTTTCTGGCTTACTTCACTCTGTATGACAGACTCTAGGTCCATCCACCTCACTACAAATATCTCAATTTCGTTTCTTTTTATGGCTGAGTAATATTCCATTGTATATATGTGCCACATCTTCTTTATCCATTCATCTG
>NC_041221.1:140769604-140793881 GCF_002837175.3 Physeter macrocephalus
TCCATAGTGGCTGTATCAATTTACATTCCCACTAGCAGTGCAAGAGTGTTCCCTTTTCTCCACACCCTCTCCAGCATTTATTGTTTCTAGATTTTTTGATGATGGTCATTCTGACTGGTGTGAGATGATATCTCATTGTAGTTTTGATTTGCATTTCTCTAATGATTAATGATGTTGAGCATTCTTTCATGTGTTTGTTGGCAATCTGTATATCTTCTTTGGAGAAATGTCTATTTAGGGTTTCTGCCCATTTCTGGATTGGGTTGTTTGTTTTTTTTGTTATTCAGCTGCATGAGCTGCTTGTAAATTTTGGAGATTAATCCTTTGTCAGTTGCTTCATTTGCAACTATTTTCTCCCATTCTGAGGGTTGTCTTTTGGTCTTGTTTATGGTATCCTTTGCTGTGCAAAAGCTTTTAAGTTTCAGCCTCATTCCTCCAGCTCCATTTTT
This sequence comes from Physeter macrocephalus, assembly GCF_002837175.3. Lineage (NCBI taxonomy): Eukaryota > Metazoa > Chordata > Mammalia > Artiodactyla > Physeteridae > Physeter > Physeter macrocephalus. The sequence continues at coordinate 140,770,054 of NC_041221.1, forward strand.
CATTCTCAAGATTGGTTTGGGTATTCAAGGTCTTTTGTGTTTCCATGCAAATTGTGAAATTTTTTGTTCTAGTTCTGTGAAAAATGCCATTGGTAGTTTGATAGGGATTGCATTGAATCTGTAGATCGCTTTGGTTAGTAGAGTCATTTTCACAATGTTGATTCTTCTAATCCAAGAACATGGTATATCTCTCCTACTATTTGTATCATCTTTAATTTCTTTCATCAGTGTCTTATAATTTTCTGCATACAGGTCTTTCAGTAGTTGATTTTATGGTAGAAACTTGAAGAAAGAGACCTGGGCTAGATATACACAAGTGGGAGTACAGGATGAGTTTACCTGGTGAGAGAGTATAGACAGGGAAGTAAAGTCCAAAGTCTGAGCTCCAATAAAAAAACTGTTGTCCAGGCAATCCAGTCCATTATTCATACAATTACTCCACAAATATTCAACACCTCCCATATGCCAAAATATGAGATAAAGAAGTGGGGACTATTTCCCCATCCTTTCAATTTAGCTTGGCTTTGTGACTTCCATCGACCAATAGGATGGAGTGCAAGTGGTAATGTGTTAGTCTTGAGCCTAGGCTCAAAGAGGCCTTGTGCGCTTCCACTCTACCTCTTGGGATTCTACCATCAGATACGCACCATATATGCAAGCTTGGGCTGGCCTGCTGGAGGAGAAAAGACCATGTGAAGGATATCTAAGGCCTGTCAACCTCCATACATGTGAATAAGGCCAACCTAAACCAGCCAGGCACCACCATCCCAGCAGCTGTCCACAGATGCATAAGAGAGCCCAGCATGCATGAGCTGAATCCAGCCCAAAAGAGCAGAACTATGTAGCTGGCCCATAGACTCATGAAAAATAGTGTATTGTAGCCACCAAGTGTAGTTGTGGTTTTCTGTGTAATAACAGGGAACTGAAACAACCTTTATCAGTTGTTTCAAATCTTATCTTTCCCATTTTAAATGTATCATCCTCCATGCACCTTTGCCTGATGCCTACAGCAAGAAGTCAGCATTCATTCCTCTGAGATCCTATGGCATTTGGTTTGTACCTTTCTGTATTTGTCAGAATAGGCTGGACTGTGCTGCAGTAACAAATGTCAGTGGCTTAGTATAACACAAACTTATTTCTTGCTCATGGTATATAGCTGATGTGAGTTGCCAGGGAGTTCTGCTTCACATGTTCACTCAAGGACCCACACTGATGCAAGTAGCACCATCTTGCATCACTGCCATCTCAAATTGAAGCTTCTGAGAGCGCACAGAGAACTCGAACCTGCTCTTCACCACTTCCACTCATTGCCCATTGTCCAGGCCTGATCATATGGCCTCATCTAACTGCAAGAGATCTGGGAATGGAAAGGAGCCCATGGACTCTTGTTCATGTCTCTATCCTTCCTCATGGCACCATTGCTTTATGCCTTTCATTTGCATGGCTTTCTTTCTTATGCCAAATGTGGTACCCCAAGGACTGGCTTGATGGGCATGCATGCTATGCACTTGCACAGGGCCCCTTGCTTAGGTCCCCACATTTGGTTTAATGATCTGCTGTCACCATCTTGAAAACCTTACTAATTTTTGAACTAGGGGGTCTCCCATTTTCATCTTGTCATGAGCCCCCAAAATTATGCAGCTGATCTTATCCATAGCTAATCTAGGGGTTTTCAGCCCAGGGTACTCACTGGAATTACCAGGGGAGCATTAAAAAATACAGGTACCCAAGCACCAACTGAGAACAATTAAATCTGACTCCTGGAATTGGGCCCCAACAAAGGTACTTTTTAAAAAAATACCTCCAGGTGATCCTGATGTGTAGCCAGGGTTGAGCATCACTCCCCTAATGCCATCTTGCATATAAGTGCTTTTGGTACTTTCTCAAAAAAAAAAATGGTAAGAAATAAATATCTGGTAAAAAGAAATAAATATACCTGCCCTTCTGTAGTTTCAAAAGTGTCAAAACCATGAAAATAAAGGGAAGTCTGGAGACCTAGTCCAGCTTGAAGGAGACTAAAGAAATAAGACAGCTGAACACAACATGATTCTGAACTGGATCCTTTGGCAACAGGCCAGTGTCCCCATACCTGTCTTACAGAAGTTATAGCAGGTATGTGTAAAGATAGATGTGTGAGGGAGCCATTCACTGTGGCATTGTATCTGAGTACAAAAAATAAGGATACGATCCACCTCAATATCCACTACTTGGTAAAGTTGAATAAATTATGAGAAATCATGCCATGTAAAATAGAAGGCAATTCACATGTGATGAACTGGAAAATATCTCTAATATATTATTACCTTAAATTTCAGACTAGTATGTACATCATAGTTCTATTTTTAATATATGTATGTATATGTGTGTATGTATGCATACGTATATAAAAATCTTGTAACGTTGGTAAGTTTACTTTTGAGAAGGAAGAAACTTCACTTTATTGAGGTATATATATGTATATATATATATATATATTTTTTTTTTTAAGCCTACTGTTGGCAATTTTAACTTTCTTTCATTATTTTTCAAGTAGTAAATTACTATGCAAGATTGACAATTGAACTTCCTTTTGGCTGTTGTAGTTTAGCCAGTCAATAATTCTTTGTAATCACCTTTGAAGAAATCCATGAGAGCTTCTAATTTTAAGGAACTGGCCGCCTAAGTCTTCTGAGTCAAACAGCATAAAACATAAATGACTTAGAAAAATAAGCTCAGGTTGTTTTAGAAAACATAGAATAAAAGGAGTAAAGTATCTGCAAGTAACTTACATTTCAGCAAAGAATACGTGTTCTTAATTTCAAGAAATTCAAAGCTGCCTGTGTACTAATTACCATGCATTGAATTCCTCTAAATGCAGATCTAGTACATGTTTGAGTGTATCTCTTTAGACATAAAATAGAGAAACTGGGGGAGATGGAGGATACTGCTACAAGCTGTTTTCCTCCCTCCTTCCTCAAACAGTAATTTGAGTGTGATAAGGATTTGCAAAACAAACACCAAGCTGCATAGGGCTTTGTGTTTTGAAGCCAAAGCATGAAAATCCATTTAAGCAACTATCTTTCTGCCTGCCAAGATAAGTTGTAAGTACCCTATATAAATCTCCAAACCATGGAAGAAAATAACCCCAAACTTTTTTCTTTATTTGGCCCCAATTAAAGTTCAATATGGGAGATTTATAATCCCCATCTAAACAGGGCATCTGCAATTTGTAGCCTGACATAAATAACAAGCTCTAATGCTGTAAAAGGACAAGAAGGGTCAATTCCATTTATTTATACAGAAAGGAAAAGGATACCAACATTCAGCACTCCACCACGACAGCTCTTACTAGAAGGCCACAGTAGATAGTTGGCATTTTGCCTATCCAGAATCTTTTCCTCCCGTCTACGATCACCTGTATTTCTTCATGAAGAATTATCGGTACTTCTTCCCCATGAGTGTAGTACTGGGAAAACAGTTCCAGCAGGCCATTTTTAGTGACAGAAGAAAAAGGTCAGGTCCTCCCCTAGCCCTGCCCCAGTAAGCTAGAGGGTGAGCACCTGACCTAAGTTCTGCCAATGAGATGCTCTGCAGGTTATGAAGCTACAAACTCACTTCTCTACCCAACTTTGTAATGCCATACCTGGGGCTCTGTTGACCATAGTTCTCCATTCTCAGGTGGCTTCTAATGTTCTGCCCATAGGGAAACTAGAAGCAGGAGGAAGAGAAAAGCAACTCGCTTCTTCCCATTTGCTGGTTTTTCTCTCACCCAGCTGTTGCTCTTCACCTCAGCAGGTACATTTCATTCCAACAGCAACTGGCTCCTTTCCAGATTCTTTCCACCATCTTAGAACCATCCTCATCTTACTCCCTCAGAGGTACCAGCCAGGCAGTACCTGCTCCTCTGAGGTCTGAGCCACAGCCCAGTCGGGATCCTGTGCCAGCCCCTGAGATACCAGCAGAGGCTAGCTGGTGCCCTCCCTTCAAAGGTCTGGGATTCAGCTCCTCCATGCCTCTTCTCCAAACTTTTAGATTCTGATAGCACCAACTTTTTCTCTTGTTTCCCAGTCCTAGCATGCTAGCTTCATCCTGCAGTTACTAAATCTGTGTTTCCCTGGTGTTCGTTTTCACTACTGCAATCCTTGAGCCTCTGTTTAATCAACCAATCCCTACACTAAAGTCTCTCTGTTAAAATAACTAGCATGGTTTGGTTTTCTTACTAGCCCCTGAGTGCTTCAGGCACTCGAACCCAGGATACTGACCCCTGAGGAGTTGATAAGGAGAGGTTGGTGGTTTTCATTACAAAGTGGACCTAAGATGGTCTTGACTAAGTTTTTCTTGTGACAGAACCATTGCCATACTTCCACTATACAAGTCCTCCCCTACTCTCACTGTTTCTGTTCATCCTCATGCCAGATCTTCCAGCCTCCTTTGGATTCTGTAGGCCCACTGAAAACCTTCCAAAAAATTCCTTTTTCTTCATTTAGCCAAAATTAGTCTTTGTTGCTTTAAGAAAATAAGAGGATACTAAGACACTAACAAGGAAAGTTTGCACAAACAACTTCATTCACTCCAACTTTCAATCCATAATTATTCACTAAGCAGTGCACTTGGAACAAATAAAACCAACCCCAGGTTCCCTGAGTACTTTATGTCCAAGCTTTTATTTTATTTTTAACATCTTTATTGGAGTATAATTGCTTTACAATGGTGTATTAGTTTCTGCTTTATAACAAAGTGAATCAGCTATACATATACATATATACCCATATCTCTGGCTTCTTGCGTCTCTCTCCCACCCGCCCTATCCCACCCCTCTAGGTGGTCACAAAGCATTGAGCAGATCTCCTTGTGACACACAGCTGTTTCCCACTACCTATCTGTTTTATATTTGGTAGTATATATAACTCCATGCAACTCTCTCACTTCGTCCCAGTGTACTGTTCCCTGTCTCTGTGTCCTCAAGTCCATTCTCTACATCAGTGTCTTTATTCCTGTCCTGCCCCTAGGCACTTCAGAACCATTTTTGGGGGTTTTCTTTAGATTCCATATATATGTGTTGGCATACAGTATTTGTTTTTCTCTTTCTGACTTATGTCACTCTGTATGACAATCTCTAGGTCCATCTACATCTCCACAAATGACCCAATTTTGTTCCTCTTTATAGCTGAGTAATATTCCTTTGTATATATGTACAAACAAATAACTCAATTTCGTTTCTTCTTATAGCTGAGTAATATTCCATTGTATATATGTGCCACATCTTTATCGATTCATCTGTCAATGCAAACTTAGGTTGCTTCCATGTCCTGGCTATTGTAAATAGAGCTGCAATGAACATTGGGGTACATGACTCTTTTTGAATTATGGTTTTCTCAGGGTGTATAGCCAGTAGTGGGATTGCTGGGTCATATGGTAGTTCTATTTTTAGTTTTTAAGGAAACTCCATACTGTTCTCCATAGTGGTTGTTTCAATTTAAATTCCCACCAACAGTGCAAGAGGGTTCCCTTTTCTCCACACCCTCTCCAGCATTTAACGTTTGTAGATTTTTTGATGATGGTCATTCTGATTGGAGTGAGGTGATACCTCATTGTACTATTGATTTGCATTTCTCTAATATTAGTGATGTGGAGCATCCTTACATGTGTTTGTCGGCAATCTGTATATCTTCTTTGGAGAACTGTCTATTTAGGTCTCTGCCCATTTTTGGATTGGGTTGTTTGTTTTTTTGATGTTGAGCAGCATGAGCTGCTTGTAAATTTTGGAGATTTACCCTTTGTCAGTTGCTTCGTTGGCAAATATTTTCTCCCATTCAGAGGGTTACCTTTTCGTCTTGATTATGGTTTCCTTAGCTGTGCAAAGCTTTTAAGTTCCATCAGGTCCCATTTGTTTATTTTTGTTTTTATTTCCATTTCTCTAGGATCTTGCTGTGGTTTATGTCTTAGAGTGTTCTGCCTATGTTTTCCTCTAGGAGTTTTATAGTGTCTGGCCCTACATTTAGTTCTTTAATCCATTTTGAGTTTATATTTTTGTATGGTGTTAGGGAGTGTTCTAATTTCATTCTTTTACATGTAGCTGTCCAGTTTTCACAGTACCACTTATTGAAGGGCTGTCTTAACTTCATTGTATATTCTTTCCTCCTTTATCAAAAATAAGGTGACCTTAGGTGCGTGGGTTTTTCTCTGGGCTCTCTACCCTGTTCCATTGATCTATATTTCGGTTTTTGTGCCAGCACCATACTCTCTTGATTACTGTAGCTTTGTAGTATAGTCTGCGGTCTGGGAGTCTGATTCGCCCAGCTCCGTTTTCCTTTCTCAATATTGCTTTGGGTATTCGGGGTCATTTGTGTTTCCATACAAATTGTGCAAGAGATTTCTGTGCATTAATTTTGTATCCTGCTACTTAATCAAATTCACTGATTACCTCTAGTAGTTTTCTGGTAGCATCTTTAGGATCTTTATGTATAGTATCATATCACCTGCAAACAGTGACAGCTTTACTTCTACTTTTCCGATTTGGATTCCTTTTATTTCTTTTTCTTCTCTGATTGCTGTGGCTAAAACTTCCAAAACTATGTTGAATAATAGTGGTGAGGTGGACTACCTTGTCTTGTTCCTGATTTTAGAGGAAATGATTTCAGTTTTTCACCACTGAGAACCATGTTGGCTGTGGGTTTGTCATATACAGCCTTTATTATATTGAGGTAAGTTCCCTCTATGCCTACTTTCTGGATCGTTTTTATCATAAATGGGTGTTGCATTTTGTCAGAAGATTTTTCTGTATCTATTGAGATGATCATATGGTTTTTCTCCTTCAATTTGTTAATATGGTTAGTCACATTAATTGATTTGCGTATATTGAAGAATCCTTGCATTCCTGGGAAATATACCAGTTGATCATGGTGTACAATCCTTTTAATGTGCTGTTGGATTCTGTTTGCTAGTTTTATGGTTGAGGATTTTTGCAACTATATTCATCAGTGATATTGGCCTGTATTTTTCTTTTTTTGTGACATCTTTGTCTGGTTTTGGTATCAGGGTGATGGTGGTCTCGTAAAATGAGCTTGGGAGTGTTCCTCCCTCTGCTATATTTTGTTTTTGTATGGTGTTAGGGAGTGTTCTAATTTCATTCTTTTACATGTAGCTGTCCAGTTTTCACAGTACCACTTATTGAAGGGCTGTCTTAACTCCATTGTATATTCTTTCCTCCTTTATCAAAAATAAGGTGACCTTAGGTGCGTGGGTTTTTCTCTGGGCTCTCTACCCTGTTCCATTGATCTATATTTCGGTTTTTGTGCCAGCACCATACTCTCTTGATTACTGTAGCTTTGTAGTATAGTCTGCGGTCTGGGAGTCTGATTCGCCCAGCTCCGTTTTCCTTTCTCAATATTGCTTTGGGTATTCGGGGTCATTTGTGTTTCCATACAAATTGTGAAATTTTTTGATCCAGTTCTCTGAAGAATGCCATTGCTAGTTTGATAGGGATTGCATTGAATTTTTAGATTGCTTTGGGTAGTATCGTCCTTTTCACAATGTTGATTCTTCCATTCCAAGAACATGGTATATCTCTCCATCTATTTGTATCATCTTTAATTTCTTTCATCAGTGTCTTATAGCTTTCTGCATACAGATCTTTTGATTTTAGAGGAAATGATTTCAGTTTTTCACCACTGAGAACCATGTTGGCTGTGGGTTTGTCATATACAGCCTTTATTATATTGAGGTAAGTTCCCTCTATGCCTACTTTCTGGATCGTTTTTATCATAAATGGGTGTTGCATTTTGTCAGAAGATTTTTCTGTATCTATTGAGATGATCATATGGTTTTTCTCCTTCAATTTGTTAATATGGTTAGTCACATTAATTGATTTGCGTATATTGAAGAATCCTTGCATTCCTGGGAAATATACCAGTTGATCATGGTGTACAATCCTTTTAATGTGCTGTTGGATTCTGTTTGCTAGTTTTATGGTTGAGGATTTTTGCAACTATATTCATCAGTGATATTGGCCTGTATTTTTCTTTTTTTGTGACATCTTTGTCTGGTTTTGGTATCAGGGTGATGGTGGTCTCGTAAAATGAGCTTGGGAGTGTTCCTCCCTCTGCTATATTTTGGAAGAATTTGAGAAGGGTAGGTGTTAGCTCTTCAACTATATTCATCAGTGATATTGGCCTGTATTTTTCTTTTTTTGTGACATCTTTGTCTGGTTTTGGTATCAGGGTGATGGTGGTCTCGTAAAATGAGCTTGGGAGTGTTCCTCCCTCTGCTATATTTTGGAAGAATTTGAGAAGGATAGGTGTTAGCTCTTTTCTAAATGTTTGATAGAATTCACCTGCGAAGCCATCTCATCCTGGGCTTTTGTTTGTTGGAAGACTTTTAATCACAGTCTCAATTTCAGTGCTTGTGATTGGTCTGTTTATATTTTCTATTTCTTCCTGGTTCAGCCTCTTTAGGTTGAGCTTTTCTAAGAATTTGTCCATTTCTTCCAGGTTGTCCATTTTGTTGGCATACAGTTGCTTGTTGTAATCTCACATGATCCTTTGTATTTCTTCAGTGTCAGTTGTTCCTTCTCCTTTTTCATTTCTAATTCTATTTATTTGAGGCTTCTCCATTTTTTTCTTGATGCGTCTGGCTAGTGGCTTATCAATTTTGTTTATCTTCTCAAAACCAGCTTTTAGTTTTATTGATGTTTGCTAACGTTTCCTTCACTGTTTTTTCATTTATTTCTGATTTGGTCTTTATGATTTCTTTCCTTCTGCTAAGTTTGGGGATTTTTTGTCCTTCTTTCTCTAATCGCTTTAGGTGTAAGTTTAGATTGTTTATTTGAGATGTTTCTTGTTTCTTGAGATAGGATTATATTGCTATAAACTTCCCTCTTAGAACTGCTTTTGCTGCAACCCATAGGTTGTGGGTGATCATTGTTTTCATTGTCATTTGTTTCTAGGTATTTTTAAATTTCCTCTTGGATTTCTTGAGTGATCTCTTGGTTATTAAATGTGTATTGTTTAGCCTCCATGTGTTTGTATTTTTTACAGTTATTTTCCTGTAATTGATATCTAGTCTCATAGCACTGTGGTCAGAAAAATACTTGATATGATTTCAATGTTCTTAAATTTACAAAGGCTTGATTTGTGACCCAAGATATGATCTATTCTGGAGAATGATCCATGAGCACTGAGAAGAAAGTGCATTCTGTTTTTGGATGGAATGTCCTATAAATATCAATTAAGTCCATCTTGTTTAATGTATCTTTTAAAGCTTGTGTTTCCTTATGTATTTTCATTTTGGATGATCTGTCCATTGGTGAACGTGGGGTGTTAAAGTCAGCTACTACAACTGTGTTTCTGTCGATTTCCCCTTTTATGGCTGTTACTGTTCCTAGGTCTGAAGTGGGTCTCCTGTAGACACCATATATACAGGTTGTTTTCGTATCCATTCAGCCAGTCTATGTCTTTTCGTGGGAGTATTTATTCCATTTACATTTGAGGTAATTACCATTATGTATGTTCCTATTACCATTTTCTTAATTGTTTTGGGTTTGTTATTGTAGGTCTTTTCCTTCTCTTGTGTTTGCTCCCTAGAGAAGTTCCTTTAGCATTTGTTGTAAAGCTGGTTTCATGGTGCTGAATTCTCTTAGATTTTGCTTGTCTGTAAAGATTTTAATTCCTCTGTTGAATCTGAATGAGATCCTTGCTGGATATAGTAATCTTGGTTGTAGGTTTTTCCCTTTCATCACTTTAAATATGTCCTGCCAATCCTTTTTGGCTTGCAGAGTTTCTGCTGAAAGATCAGCTGTTAACCTTATGGGGATTCCCTTGTATGTTATTTGTTGTTTTTCCCTTGCTGCTTTTAATATTTTTTTCTTTGTATTTAATATTTGATAGTTTGTTTAGTATGTGTCTTTGCATGTTTGTCCTTGGATTTATCCTGTATGGGACTCTCTGCGCTTCCTGGACTTGATTGACTATTTCCTTTCCCATATTAGAGAAGTTTTCAACTATAATCTCTTCAAATATTTTCTCAGTCCCTTTCTTTTCCTCTTCTTCTTCTGGGACCTCTATAATTTGAATGTTGGTGCATTTAATGTTGTCTCAGAGCTCTCTAAGATTGTCCTCAATTCTTTTTATTGTTTTTTCTTTATTCTGCTCTGCAGTAGTTATTTCCACTATTTTATCTTCCAGGTCACTTATCTGTTCTTCTCCCTCAGTTATTCTGCTATTTATTCCTTCTAGAGAATTTTAAATTTCATTTATTGTGTTGTTCATCATTGTTTGTTTGCTCTTTAGTTCTTCTAGGTCCTTCTCAAATGTTTTTTGTATTTTCTCCATTCTATTTCCAAGATTTTGGATCATCTTTACTATCAGTTCTCTGAATTCTCTTTCAGGTAGACTGCCTATTTCCTCTTCATTTGATTGGTGTGGTGGGTTTTTACCTTGATCCTTCATCTGCTGTGTGTTTCTCCTGCAGGCTGCAGGTTCGTAGTTCCCATTATTTTTGGTGTCTGCCCGCAGTGGGTTTTGTAGGTTTCCTGGTGGAGGGGAGTACTGCCTGTGTTCTGGTGGATGAGGTTGAATCTTGTTTTTCTGGTGGGCAGGACCACATCTGGTGGGTGTTTTGGGGTGTCTGTGACCTTATTATGATTTTAGGCAGCCTCTCTGCTAATGGGTGGGGTTGTGTTCCTGTCTTGCTAGTTGTTTGGCCTAGGGTGTCCAGCACCATAGCTTGCTGGTTGCTGAGTGGAGATGGTCTTAGCATTGAGATGTTGATCTCTGAGAAAGCTTTCACCGTTTGATATTATGTGGACCTTGGAGGTCTCTAGTGGACCACTGTCCTGAACTTGGCTCTCCCACCTCAAAGGCAGGGGCCTGACTCCCGGCTGGAGCAGCAAGACCCTGTCAGCGAAAAGGAAATAAAGTTATTACAATAAAAAAGAAAAAATTATTAAAAATAAAAAATTAGAAAGTAATAAAAAGAAAGAAGAGAGCAACCAAATCAAAAAACATATCCACCAATGATAACAAGTGCTAAAAACTATATTAAAAAAAAAATGGAGAGACAGACCCTAGGACAAATGGTAAAAGCAAGGCTATACAGTCATATGAAGAAGCATACACATACACACTCACAAAAAGAGAAAAAGGAAAAAAATATATATATATTTTGGGAAGTCTGAGCTCCTCTGTCAGCGTTCAGTAGGAGTTGTTCCACATGTAGATGTATTTCTGATGTGTTCGTGGGGAGCAAGGTGATCTCCACGTCTTACTCCTCCATCATCTTGAAGGTCTCTATGTTCAAGCTTTTAAAACTGGGTCATTAGTTTCTGATATCCTCCTCATAACATCACGCACACATACACGTGTGCACACATACACAAATACCCTTGGCACACCCAGTCCCTGCATTACAAACCTTGTATTGAAACATTCATCTAGGAATCATTTGCTCATAGATTATTGAGATCATTCCCCTCACTTAACATGTCCAGAGAGAAGATGAGATGAACACAAGGCCACACAGCAAGGGTCACTGCCATGGCCCAGATTTCTGGTGTACAGTCTACCCTCCATCCCACTTCTACCCAGTCGATCTGAGATCTGTATCTTAGAAAGGGAAATCTTCCTGAGAATTAAAGCAAGATGAATAAATAAGGTGCACTAAGTAGGGGATGGAGGAATTACAACACTAGTCATTACAGAAAACATTTTTAATCTAAGGGAATTCCATCCCCAAATATGAGAGTCAGAAGGGAAGGAAAGCAGGAGACTGGCAAATATTTTTCCTGAGATAACTGACAGGTGCATGCTGTGGGAAAGGAGTCTTGGGTTTAGTTCCTGAATCTTCCATTTATTTTTATTATTTGACCTTGAACATGTTATATTACCACAAAGAACCCCATTTTATTCTCTGCAAGATAAAGAATATAAACAAATGCCTATTCTACTTCTCAAAGTTATATTAACCATCAGAAGCACAGATTCAACAAATATGTGGGCTAAGCACTATTTTAGGAGCTGGGAACACAGCAGTGAGCAAAACAAAACCCTCAACCTCTTAAGGCTTACAGCTTAGTAGAGGGAGGCAGACAGTACACAAAGAGCTTATAAATAAATATGATGTTTCAGAGAATAATAAATGCTATGGGAAAATTAAATAGGGTAATTTGATAAAGACTTCTTGGGCTCATTACATCAGGAGGTCAGGGAAGGCTCTTTGAGGAGGTGATTCATGAGGTGATGGAAAATAGAAGATCTAGAGGGAGAACATTCTAGGCAGAGGGAAGAGTGAGTGCAGAGGCCCTCAAGTAGGAGCAAGTTTGGTGTCTGGAGCAAGAGAAAATCAGGCCAATGCAGCTGGACCTGAGTGAATGATGGGGAGAGTGGGGTCAGGTTGACCCTGCAGAAACAAAACTATTCACAACCTGTCATCTGTTTGGACATACTTTAAGCAGAGCACTAAACCAATTGTCCTATTCTTCTCATTTGCTTATGTTATCATGTTAGCTTTTTACTGCATAATTTCCAATGGTCAATGACTTCCTAATACTTCTACTTTCAATTTTCTGTCTCCTTCCTCACTCTACCAAATAGGTGCACACACATTTCTTATAAAGAGACTTTTCTGGTTTTAGGAAATAATCACAAAAATGTATGTCTTGTGAGCCAGAGAGGCAATAGACTAAAATGGGGAAGGTATTGAGTTTTGGAATCACATCTTGGATTTGAATCCTATCTCTTCCAGACAGTAGTGATATTAACCTGGGCAAGTTAATTGGCTTCTCAAAGCCTTAGGTTTTTCATGTATAAAATAGAGTTAAGGATACATAACTTACAGGGTTGTTGGGAAAATTCTGTGAATGAATGTGTGTAAGATACAGAGTTTAGTGCAGGGAAAACACTGGATGAATGCTAACTATTGATGCTCCTTTGCACACTGATGTTCCCTCTTTTTTCTGATTGTTTTCTGTTATTCCTTCAAGACTCAAGTCAGATGTCATCTTCCCTAGATTTCCAGGCTGAGTTAAGGGCCCGCATTATTTTATGGCTTACTAGTCACCACATCATATTGAAATTTCCTATTTCCATGTCTATCCCTCTATTCTATTAGCTTCTTAATATCAAGTAATGTGCTTTATTCATCTTTGCACCACAAGTACAAAGCCCAATATCTTGCAAATAATAAATCCCCAATGTGCTTGATAAATTCAAGAGTGAATTCTTCTTGACCAGACAACCAGCCACTGATTAATGCTCTCTGACATCTCAGTAGCTCTATGAAGACTGCAGTCCTTGCTGGGGCTTGGAGAAAGGAAGAAGAAAAAAAAACTTGGCCATCTGGGTAAGGGAGGACTTTAGTCTGCTGTTTGTAACTCAAGGCATGTACGTAACTGCAACGTTTTCTGAATTGTATAACATTAACTGTTTCTGTGAACCCAAAGGAATAATCCTGCAATTGCTCCAATGCTTGGTTACTTTATCACTGAAGGAAGAAACAGGAAATTTTTTAAAAAGGGGAAATTTTTAAAAAAGAATTCACTTAATCCCCAAAGAATGTTTAAAATCTGACTTTTCAAAGTCATCCAGAAAGCAATTAAATGTCATTAGTATTTTAGCATTTTCTGAAATGAGACTTCTAACCATTCTCTCAAGTACCCATTGACTGTGCACAATGGAAATAGTCCCTCCTATAATGGAGAAGACAGTATCTCTTGGGAGGTATATTATTTGGTTCTAAGGACTCATGAGAACCTTGGGTTCAATCTACCACATCACTGGACATGCAGCTGACAGTCCCAGAGAAATCTTGTGGGAACAGCGCCCTCTAGAGTTTTGCACCGTAGCCCTGCTTCCCTTGGTCCTAACCCTAACCGTTGGTCCATTCCTTCCCACTCCCTCTGCAGAGATAGCAGCCCTGTAATCTCAAAATTGCATCAGGTATGAGAACCCATACTGTTGTGAGAAAAATATGGTCTTAACTTTTTACTCAAACATCATGGTAATTGGTTGGAAAGGCAGGAAATGCAAATCTCTACTTATATATGGAAAACAGTGCATCTTCCCTCTGAAACTGCTTCCTTCCCCAAGAGCCATGCCTGCACAAAGCTGAACAGTCACAAATGTCATGCTGTTTTCCATGAAGCTGTTACACTCTTGTGTCCTCCCTCGCAGAAGGGGAAACGCAAAAATATATTCTCAGTTCACCTCACCTGAGCCTGGAAGCAGCTTTCCGCAGTAATTGAACTGAGGTGATCAAATGTGGTTCACAAATTAATTCTGCCTATCAGCAAAAAGCTCATTTAAATAAAATGATTGATACCAACTCAGGACAAAGACACTATTTTCTTTATCCCCCCAACAAATATATCTGTCCTCATTACTAAGGTCAGAGATTTGGGAGGAAAAAAATAGCAAAGATTAGAAAAAGAGAGACAAGGAATCGGGAAGCAAATACGAAGTGTATTATCAGGGAAAACGTTATTTGACACTCTGCTGCATCCCCAAAGCCTAGTTATGAAAAACATGACAAATCTCCCCTTTGTACCATCCTCCTCTATCCTAAGACTCTTACCGCCCCGTTAACCTCTTTTCACACTCCTTGGGCAATCGTAAATAGACCAACAGTGGATGAGATGCTCCAGCTTCAGGGATTATCTCTCTCATTTTAGAGAGATGTGTTGTCTCCTAATGTAAACTGTCAGGGTTTTTTAAAATTTAATTATTTTTAATTCTTAAGCTTGATGCCAAGGGCCTAGCAATTGGAGCAGGGAAAAACCTTTCAAAAATAACATAAAAGAAATAGTCCAAACTGGTCGGTGAGTGATCATTAGTTTTCACTTGTAATTTTGTTCTTCCCAACTGCCCTCAGAAACTCCATGGCTACCTCCCTGGAGAAAACACAAAACCTGTTGAATTGCAGTTATTGACTTGGAAATGGACTTTGGAGAAAATTCTCTGTTCTCTGTGCATCCCATGACTCTTCTTGAAACCTCTCCTTCATCTATTTGAGACCCAGAGCTTTCATTTTGTCTTTCTGAAGTCTTCTGTGCAATGCTGATCTCTCCCTTTCTTGAAATTTTATTATCCATAGCCCTTGATCACAGAGTGTGCTGCTTTCTTCTCTGGCTGTTTCACTGGCCTGGCATTCCCAGCTGCCAGCTTCTTGAAGGCAGCAGCCATAGATGATATCTCCCACTGTTGCTAGCACTGTGCTCGCAAACTTACAGCTGCTCGAAAAAATCCTTCCCCAACGATCCACCTTTAGCTGTGTCTTCCCTTTTTGCATCTCTCCATGGTTATGCAGGTTAGTTCATTGAATCTCAAACTCGTGGCCCCCAGGGCTGCTCTACAGACATGCTTGGGATTGGCTCACTTATAGTTTCAAGGAAAAAAAAAAAAAAAGAACTGAATTGAATTAGTTACCAACATGTAAGAATCGGGAGACTTTATGTAACATTTGATTTGGGGCTTCTATTAAGGGATTGAATGATTGGACAATCCGGCCCCATTCTTGCACAGCAGCAGCTTGCTGGAGCCAGGCGGTAGCTGCCCCTCTATGTGGGATATGTTCTCAAACCCAATGACCCTAAATTCCAGCCAGCTTCATTTATCTATTTCCTGGCTGGTTCGGAGGATATATGAGTTTGATCAATGTCTGCTCTACAGGAAATTCAGATTACTCTCCCCAGAAGTCCATCACTTTTAATATCAATATTTGCTATTTTATCTAAAACCAAGCCCATTATCTCAGACTCTGGGAAAGCGCTGGGTGTTTTTTGTTGTTGTTGTTGTTGTTGTTCCCTTCCTATCTCAATTGCTGAACTCACTATCCAGGTTTGGCAAGACTAAAGCCTCTGGGTTTCTCCAGCTACACCCCTTCCCTCACTAAATCCCGTCCAATTCACCCCAGAAACATTGCCAGAATCCAACCCCTCATTCCCACTTCTACTGTCCTGCTCTCTGGCCATCCCTATTTTTTTTTTTTTTTTTTTTTTTTGCGGTACGTGGGCCTCTCGCTGCTGTGACCTCTCCCGTTGCGGAGCACAGGCTCCGGACGCGCAGGCTCAGCGGCCATGGCTCACGGGCCCAGCCGCTCCGCGGCATGTGGGATCCTCCCGGACCGGGGCACAAACCCGTGTCCCCTGCATCGGCAGGCGGACTCTCAACCACTGCGCCACCAGGGAAGCCCTGGCCATCCCTATTTTTTATCTGGATCTCCTAACTTGCCTTCCATCCTTCAGTCCCTCTTCTTCAAATTCATTCTTCATGTTCCACCAAGTGACACAGTTCTGACATTTACTCCTCTCTCAAAAACCCCCAAATCCCCCAATGCCTATAAAGCCAAGTCTGAACACCATAGCCTCCACCATTTGTCCCCAGTTTACCTTAAAGGTCATACTGGCTCTGTATCTTCCAGAATCAGCTCCATCCCAGTCTTCAAAATCAGTCTGTACCTGCTCATCCCAAGTCTGAGCTCTAAGGAGTAAAAGTCCTCCTGGGTGAACAGACCATTTAAAGACCTGGAGAAAGTAACTCAAAGATGGCACTTTCCTTCTCTCATGGTAGAATTCTAGCCAGGGTGACTTGGGATGGGAAAACTACTTCCTGGGAGAATAGAACTTTCCCAAAACCCCTTGAAACATCCCAAGCAGGCTCCGGTTTTTGCCTAAGCAAAACCAACCATTTCTGAGCTTCAATTTCGGTCGTTTCTCTGATTTGGGGGGTCCTTTAGAACTCAGTTTGGAGCCTTCCCATGGGAGAGAAAAATTATAGTTGATTTCTTACTTTCATAAAATAAAAAAAGAGGTAATGTGCCTTTTAGGAATCATACTAGCTATATCCTGATTTATATGTGTTGTGTTTGGTTTCTAACAAGATTTGATTTTCAGTGGCCAAATTGTTAAGCACATGAAAAGTCCTTACAACCGGCTGAGGAAAATGTTGTTTTCAGACCTCCCTTCCCTTGCTCAGCTTTCTATTTCTGTTAATGGGCTTAAAACTAATTAGAGTAAATTAATTCCTAAGAATAATAACAATTGCTGGGGAGTCGAACACTAACACTTTATTCTTAGAGATGAGAGCTTCCTGGAGGTTGGGAAGCAATTACAACTTCTTAATGATCTATGGAAGGAAAGGAGACTGGATCTGTATCAATTATGTTTTATTTATTTGTTTCAGAAACTTTTAATGAATTTAAGGGGAAAATTAAACATCTCAATAAGAAGCGATTACCATCTCTGACCTGTGCTCCAACCGCCGTGGCCACAAGTGGCTCATTAGGCTGGCCTTACAGCATCAGGACAGTGAGAAAGCACCAAAGGACACTGTGATGAGTAGTGCCCATGATTTATTCAGGAGCACTTTTCTTTCATACTTACCATTTGCAAAATACTTGGATGTCATCAGCATATGGGACTCCTGGAGAAACATCTGTCTTACCAACTTGAAAAGCCAAAAGTGGAGAAGGCCAGTACCCTAACCAGATGTGGGAACCCACTCTTGAATTTTATCCCTCGTTGTTCTTTGACCCAGTTTAAACAATATGCAGCTGAACGTACTCCCTGCAGTCAAAATATCTCTACTTAGGTAAATAACATTAGCATCTAAGGCCAAGAAATCTCAATATTTCTGTGATGTACATGGTCTAATGACTGAAGAAACTGTCATGTCAATCTCACCTCCAATATCTCTTAACTGTGTTCCTTTCTGCCCGTCTATATAGCTAGAACCGCACTACCAACCCATATCATCCTTACCATTTCTTACCACTCCATATCTCTCTTAGTATATATGATCAGCTCATACTGTTCTCAGCGTCCAATGTCACCCCTCTCCTATTTAGTCTCCACATTACTGAGTGGTTATTTTTTTTCCCTATAACACAGGTCTTATCATCACCATTATCGTCACTAAAATTATATTATCATAACTAAAGAATCAGTCAGGTCTCAACTGCAAGCAAGAGAAATACACTCTGCCTAATTTAAGCAGAAAAGGATGTACTGAATGGATACTGGGTAGTTTCTATATTCCTTAGGAAATCCAGACACCTATGTCTGAGGTTATACAGCCAGGAATCCCTTCTTCTCAGGGTTAGTCTGAGAAGGGTACACAGCTTCCACTGCCAAACAGACTCTGCGTTTGCACAATTAGCACCCTGAGGCAGGGCTTTGGATATTCCTGCCAGAATTGCTGCCTCTAAGATCACATGCAAGTGCCACCACCCTATACCACTCTCCCCAGAAAGAAGTCCATGCAGTTGGCACTTTATTAGTTATTGTGTTGCAGACTCCGTATCTGTGTGAGAGGCATCCAATATGTGATACCTCAGCCAGGAGCCCAGGTCTAATCACATGGGGGCTGGCATTGCCCGCCTCTAAATGGGCTCTAATCTCCTTTGTTTGGGAGATTCCCAAACAAAGAAAAGGGATTTAGATATCAGGTGGCCAAAAACAATGACTAATGCCCACTTTAATATTACTTATTTAGCATCTACTATATGCCAAAGACTTTAGAGACATTATTTTCACAATATTTCAGCAAAATAGGTATTTTCTTTTGTCCATTTTATAAATTGGGAAATAAAATCCTAGACTTTCAGGATCAAGAGAGAACGCAAATGAAGAAAACTCAAACGGAGAACTTACTGGCTTATATAATTGAAATGTGAGTTCCATAAGAGTCAGACTTATTTGTTTCATACAGTGATGAATCCTTAATGCCTTTGGTTGTGCCTGGCACAGATCAGGCACTCAATGAAGGATTTAGAGTTGGATCCAGTAGGCTGGATCCAGGGTCTCAAAATATATCTTTGCAACTCAGCATTACCCTACCTCTCTGTTCTGCACCATGGTTTATACCCTACCAGATTACATTGCCAATGGCAAAAGGCTTCTCCTTCTCGTCATCTCCCCCTATATACATCAGAATGAAGTCTCATTGTCCTGGCCTCAGTCACATGCCACCTGTGAACTAATCACAGAGGCCAGAGTAAGAAAATGTTCAATTGGCCAACCCTGGGTCATGTAACCATTTCTGAATTTTCAGGAAATCAAGCTGAACTATGTGGACTAAAATAAAGGAAGGAGCATCTCCCCAAAATGAAGTTTAGGATCTTTCACCATTAATAAAAACAGTAGATGGGGCTTCCCTGGTGGCGCAGTGGTTGCGCGTCCGCCTGCCGATGCAGGGGAACCGGGTTCGCGCCCCGGTCTGGGAGGATCCCACGTGCCGCAGAGCGGCTGGGCCCGTGAGCCATGGCCGCTGAGCCTGCGCGTCCGGAGCCTGTGCTCCGCAACGGGAGAGGCCACAACAGAGGGAGGCCCGCATCTATACCACTCTCCCCAGAAAGAAGTCCATGCAGTTGGCACTTTATTAGTTATTGTGTTGCAGACTCCGTATCTGTGCCAGAGGCATCCAATATGTGATACCTCAGCCAGGAGCCCAGGTCTAATCACATGGGGGCTGGCATTGCCCGCCTCTAAATGGGCTCTAATCTCCTTTGTTTGGGAGATTCCCAAACAAAGAAAAGGGATTTAGATATCAGGTGGCCAAAAACAATGACTAATGCCCACTTTAATATTACTTATTTAGCATCTACTATATGCCAAAGACTTTAGAGACATTATTTTCACAATATTTCAGCAAAATAGGTATTTTCTTTTGTCCATTTTATAAATTGGGAAATAAAATCCTAGACTTTCAGGATCAAGAGAGAACGCAAATGAAGAAAACTCAAACGGAGAACTTACTGGCTTATATAATTGAAATGTGAGTTCCATAAGAGTCAGACTTATTTGTTTCATACAGTGATGAATCCTTAATGCCTTTGGTTGTGCCTGGCACAGATCAGGCACTCAATGAAGGATTTAGAGTTGGATCCAGTAGGCTGGATCCAGGGTCTCAAAATATATCTTTGCAACTCAGCATTACCCTACCTCTCTGTTCTGCACCATGGTTTATACCCTACCAGATTACATTGCCAATGGCAAAAGGCTTCTCCTTCTCGTCATCTCCACCTATATACATCAGAATGAAGTCTCACTGTCCTGGTCTCAGTCACATGCCACCTGTGAACTAATCACAGAGGCCAGAGTAAGAAAATGTTCAATTGGCCAACCCTGGGTCATGTAACCATTTCTGAATTTTCAGGAAATCAAGCTGAACTATGTGGACTAAAATAAAGGAAGGAGCATCTCCCCAAAATGAAGTTTAGGATCTTTCACCATTAATAAAAACAGTAGAAATGACACTGGACAGGTAAAAATCAGCAAGTGCCCACTGCATAGAACACAGTTCTACAATGATATAACATTTTTCAGCTTTTAACGTTCTTAACCACCAATTTCCTCCTTTGAGCCCTCAAGGATGCCACCAGGACAACACAAGCTCTATCTTTACAAGTCAGAAACTGAAACTGAAGATCAGAGAGGATAAGTGACTTGCCCAAGATCACAGAGTAAGGCAATAGATAGCCAGGACTTAAAGCCAGAGCTTCCATTTTTGCCCAGGGCCTTTTCTCCTGGGCCCTGGAAATCTATGAAATATGAGAGGGTGGGGAATAACTAGCCTTCTCAAGAGCAGACAACCTTTGAACTGAGGAACCTATGTATAGGTAGCATTTCTATTGTGAGAATGTTTTATTTTCCTTAAAGTAATCCATGTAATTAATTTAGCTCACCTTATAAGCTAAAGCAACATCTTACTGCCTTTACCATTTGCAGCCACAGTGCTGATTAGTGCCTTTCATATCCTATTTAGGAAAGGATGTTGTATGTATTACCATGCCCTCCATGTAATAAGTTTGACATTTCAGATGGCAACAAATGGCTAGAAAATTGGCCCCTTGAGACTAATAGCCCAGAAGCATTTACATATAATTATTCTGCCTGAGAATTTAATTTTGTTGGGCACAAAAATTATATTGAGTGAAGTGACCCAGAGCAGTGAATCCTGGACTCAAGTGGTAGACATTAGCATGAACACTGGATTCTGGAATATTCTTTCCAATACTTAAAGACAATTCCCCATGGCTGAGTGTATTTCTGCAACAAATTTATATAATGCTTCACTCTGTGTGGCACTAATTACTCTGCAAATGTTACAAGTGGGTTCTTTTTTGGTCCCCACACTGTCATTTTTGTCATCATTCCATAGCTCTGATCGCCTGCCTGCTGAGTCACAGGTCATGAATTAACAGTTTTCCCTGGATATTTGCACTGCCCCTGCTCTTTCCAGTTAAAGGCCTTGTGATCCTGCTGGCTGAGGAAGGCAACAAGGTTACCATTAGCCCCCTCTCCCTTTTTTTGGATAAGTTAAGAGAATAAAGTCCAGAGAGACTCAGTGACTTAGTCATATAACTAGACAAGGAGAGTGGAGGTTATCTGATTCTCTAACTATACTGTTCCTCTCACCATGTGCTCATTTGTCCATTCAACTTACATGATTACTGAGCGTCTACAATGTGCGAGGAGGCATTGCATTGTGTATGGAAATACAAAGGTCAACTAAAGGAATAAGGAATCTGCTTTCAAGAAACATTTTCGAGTGGGAGACACAGAAAATAAGTAATCAAATTAACATATTAAAAATTCCAATTTGAGATAAGAGCTATAAATAAAATGATATGATAGAAAGTACCTGGCAGCAGGGAAAAGTACTGATTCAGACTGAGCAGTCTGGGAAGGGCTCTGGGAAGAGAGATTTTTAAACTGAGAACTGAAATATAAGAAGGAGCTAGCCAGAGAAAGAACCAGGGAGATAGCATCAGGGGTAGTAGAAACCTCAGGAATAAATGTCCTACAATCCATATAGAAAAGGATGAGTTACTTGCATCAGTCAAACTGAGTCTGATGTAACAATTGACTCACTTTTGAGAAGTAAATTCTCTCTTCCTACGAAAAGGCTGAAATTGTAGACTTACAGCAATTATATAAGAAAACTTTCTCAAATTTTCAGCTATAAGATGAATAAGGTCTGAGGATCCAATGCATAACCTGGTGATTATAGTTGATAACACTCTATTGTACAATTGAAATTTTCTAAGAGAGTAGAACTTAAATATTCTTACTTTAAAAGAAGATAAATATGTGAGGTGATGGATGGGAAGAATTAACTAGATGGTGGATAGGAGGAATCCTTTCACACTTTGAGTATATTACAATTTTATTTGTCAATATACTTCAATAAAACTGAAAAAAAAAATAATAAATATCCTAGTACACAAAAGAGCTTGCAATGTTCTAAGAACCTGCAGAAAGCTTATGTGGCTGGTGAACGGTTTTCAGATATAGTCTGTATACAGGACTAGCAGCTTGCTAATGGATGGGACACAGAGAAAGAGGGGAAGGGAGAGATCAGGGAGTTCTCCTTAACTATGACCTTGAGAAGCTGAGAACCTGGGACTGCCATTGATTAAAATGGGAAAGTCAGCAAGAGAACAGGTTGAGGTGTCATTTGGGAATCACGAATCCCAATTTGGACATGTAAAGAGATTCCTGTTAAAACAACTAATTCAAGACATAAAAGAGGTAGTTCGCTATGTAGGCCTAAAACCGGAGAGATCTCTGCCTTCACTGGGTTTGCAGTGTTGGAGATTGAAAACTCTTTCATAGTAGTCAACATCTGATGATGTCTAGACTTTAAATGGTGATACTTCACATGACTTAACCTAGGGAATATAAGCGATGGCTTCCATTGCTGCGCTTTCCTCTCCATTACAGGAAAGATACTGGACAAACAGAGAAACTGGTTATGATTCTCAAGCAGGTATTTTTACCTTAGCAGTAATAATGGAATCTTTTCTTACTCTAGGGAAGTAGAGTGAAACATGGGCTTTGGAATCAGGCTGCATAGGTTTGAATCCTAACTCTGAATCTAACTTAACTCATCCATAAATTGGGGATCATCATACTTATGTCATAGAGTTGTTAAGATGATTAAATTTAAGTAAAGTATGTTCAGTGTCAATGGCACCTTACACACAGTAAGAGCTAAATAAATATGCATCATCATTGTCAGTCATTAATTCTGGCTATTGATCTGATTTCATAGATAACTGTATTTGAAAGAGCTCTCATTTGCAAGTGACAGAAAATGAACTCAAAACTCACTTAAACAGAAGGGAATATATTGGATCATAACTGAAAAAGCTAAGGGCATAGAGAGCAGACTAATGATGTCATCAGGAAGCTTTTTCTGTGTCTCTTTGCTCTGCTCCCTTTTCTGTTGCCTTAATCCTCGGGCTGACTCCTATTCAATAGTAAAATGACCACCAGAAGCTCCAAAATGACTATTGCTTCTGCCAAAACCACAGGATTTTGCAAAAAGACCATTTCTTTTTCAGTAGTTCTGATTAAAGTGCTGAGGCTGGGTCCATTTTCAGAGTCCTTGAACCAAACAACGTGGCCATGGAGATAGGGGAGAGAAGATTTTTCAGCCCCTTGTGAACCCAGAGTGGAAGACAAGTAGTTCCCCAATGAAAATTAAAGTGTAGTTACCAAAGATGTGATTTCTGAAGGTGCTTTAAAAAGAAGAGAGTTCTTAAGCACCAGTAACAAACCAACTATCAGAAAAAGCTAGCACATCAATAGATGATAAAAGTATAATTTGGTAAAGGCTAAGTCACGTATGGTCAGAGGGTTAAGTACACTCAGAAGATGCAGTCAACTTAGCTAAAAGGAATGGGGAGGGCTTCCCTGGTGGCGCAGTGGTTGAGAGTCCGCCTGCTGATGCAGGGGACACGGGTTCGTGCCCCGGTCCGGGAAGATCCCACAGGCCGCGGAGCGGCTGGGCCCGTGAGCCATGGCCGCTGAGCCTGTGTGTCCGGAGCCTGTGCTCCGCAACGGGAGAGGCCAC
>NC_041221.1:140794021-140812581 GCF_002837175.3 Physeter macrocephalus
ACGGTGAGAGGCCCGCGTACCGCAAAAAAAAAAAAAAAAAAAAAAAAAAAAAAGGAATGGGGAAATATCAGGAAAAAATTTGGCCACCAGAGACAGTATAACTGGAGTTTAGAATAAAGTAGCTGTCTATTCCTCAGCTCTCTTACTTCTGGGCATCCCTTCCCCTTGAAGAAGCTATATTTACAAAGTCATTGACTGTTAGGAATTGAAATGCTTACTCTGCATTAGCGATGGATGTAACTTCTTCCTCTTGGCCTGGAAAAAGGTTGGCACGTTGACCACATCTGACTCCATACCCCACCTCCCTTTATGTGCTATACCAAGAAACGTGGTTATTTTTGATACTTCCCTCTCCCTCATCCACTACATCCACTCAATCACTAAATCCTGCCATGTCACTTCCTAATTATGTGTCATAAGCAATCACTTTACTCCTGCACAGCCAACTCCACTTCAAGCCAGCATCACCTCTAACCCAGACTATTGTAAGAGAAATCTAGAGCCAGGGATATCCTTTAGAAACACAAAGCAGATACTGTTATTCCACTGCTTCAGTCTCTTTGGTGACTTCCTCCATACTCTGAAGAGAAAAATTAAATTCCTTCAATAGCCAACTAGGCCTCTATATGATCCAGCCCCTGCCTATCTGTTCAGCCTCAACTCATGATATTTTCATCCTCATCCTCTAAGTTTCAGATATGTCAACCCTCCCCACTTTTAAGTTATTTTTAGTTTCTTCCAACCTCAGGGAGTTCATTTATTCTGTTTATTCTTCCTACCCCCAACATTGTCCCCTTTTTCTTCTTCATCTTATTAAATTCTATGTATCATTCAGATCAATGATTAGTTACCACTTCTTCAAGAAGTTCTTCCTAGAGCCCCCCAGACTAGATGAGTTTCCAGTGTAGGCTCTAACACCTCCCAGTATTTCCCCTTCACAGAAATTATCATTATAATTAAAGAATCAGACTCTCCCTGGCCTATTAACTCCCTGAGGGTAAGGACTGGGTTGTCTTGACACATCCTTGTATTTACAATGCCTAGAACAGGGCCTGCCATGCCTCCCTTGCTTGATGAATATTTGTGGAATGGATGCATGAATTTTTGACACTGGTCTGCCCCCCTCTGGATAGAGCAGGTCACTGTTTCAGGGTAGGTTCATTTGCAAATGCCTAAAAATAAAAATGAAATGCAAACAAAATGTTCCTCGTTAGAATGAAGCTGCTGAGAAAGAGCAGTTTAA
Source organism: Physeter macrocephalus (assembly GCF_002837175.3). NCBI lineage: Eukaryota > Metazoa > Chordata > Mammalia > Artiodactyla > Physeteridae > Physeter > Physeter macrocephalus. The sequence continues at coordinate 140,795,265 of NC_041221.1, forward strand.
AAAGCTGATTCTGAGAAAAAGAACATGGAAACCTAATACTCCTTAAATAGCTTCTTAAATACAGTCATTCATCAAAAGTCATGTCTTTGTGGATCTTCATTACGTGGGGAACCTATTGAAAAATGCACAGTCCCTTATTTCAAAACACAGAACAGCGCCTTGCAAAGAATTTACAGAAACTGAGGATTTCAACAGACACAGCTGAGACCAAGAAGTTATAGTCCTGTTGTCAGCGAGAGGCAATAATCGAAGTCACCCAACTAAATACTATTTTTGATAACATCTTGGCCATCTAAAAATATTAGCTGGAGGCCATGATGGAAAAGCTACTAAGCTGGCACTTTTCAGCACACAGAGAAACAACAATCTACCTCCTGGGCAGTGAGTCAGGAGCTTGAATAGAAAAGCCATCGGTTACTAAGGCTGTGCAATGTCCTGTTGGGAACTTTGAAAGAAACAGGAGACTCGGGCCATGACCATCAAATCCCCACGCTCAGATCAAAAATTAAATATTAATTTAGATCAAACCACCCTGCTGTCTTCAATGCTGAATTCAGCTTATTGTTTGTTCTGCTGGATTGTTTAATCAGACTGGATTCTGTCACACCAGATGTGTATAAGGTGCTAGAGATGAAAATGTATCAAAGGACACAATCGACTAGAGCCAGACAGAGAAATCTGCAAGGCCATGTGGTAAAGCAGAGGATGCCTGGAAGGGATCAAGAAGGGAGTGCCCAGAGTCAGCTATTTAGACTGAATTAAAAGGGACTTGGGGGCTTCCCTGATGGCGCAGTGGTTGAGAGTCCCCCTGCCGATGCAGGGGACATGGGTTCGTGCCCCGGTCCGGGAAGATCCCACATGCCGTGGAGCAGTTGGGCCCGTGAGCCATGGCCGCTGAGCCTGCACGTCTGGAGTCTGTGCTCCGCAATGAAAAAAAAAAAGGGACTTGGTCAAAGACATGGAAAATGTGAAAGTGGCAGCAATTGTGGTAACAATAATTAGCGTGATCACGATCATTGAGGATCTACAAAGCACTATCTCATTTAACCAACAAGATGTCTCAGAGACAGGAAGAAATATAGACATGAATGGAGTCACTTAATTTGGTCAAGATAAATGATAGTAGGGGAGCTGAATTATTTAGGAGTTGGGAATAACCATGCTCCCCTCTCATAAGGACATCTTATCATTCTTGCCCTTAACACCTGTATTTTAGAGCCTTCACTGGGTCCCCATGCCTCAAACTGTCTGTGTCTTGACTTCAAAGTCATCTGTTATTGCCCACATCCTGCCTGGCTGAACTTCCTTCCCACTGTTTCTCAGTACCTTCCCATCCACGCTCAAGTACCATCAACATGACCCAGTCATTCACACCTCCACGTCTTCACCACGCCAGCTCCCCAGCCTACTGCCCTCTGCCCTCTGCCCACCAAGGCTTAGTTCAGATACCATTTCCTCCAGAAGGGTTTTCCTGACTACTTGTTCCTCTTTGTTTTCTGAACAACTAGAATATTACATTTTTAAGCATATAACTATAACACATTCTTAGAATTTGTTGCAAGTGGCTTCGTGTTTTCATATATGTTAGCTTTTGCCTTTAAACTAGAAAACTTCAGGGCAGAGACAGTGTCTTATGTCTCTTTGTTGTCCCCAGGTGTTTCATTCTGTGTGGTGCTCAGAATAGTGCTGAACACACTTGTTCTTTGATCAATCCCACTTCTTTCCGTCATGGGTTTGTGTTGAGAAAAACCTTAGGGGGACAGTTTAAAATCTGCAGGTTTGATACAACAGAATTTCAGGACTAATTTTCAGTCATTCCCTTGACAGCTGCCTGTATAATATCCCGTTCATTATTTTTTAAAGTCAGTTTATATTTTAATGCAGCAAGAGAATATTGGACAACTCCCAAGAGTAAAATTATCATCAAAGAGAAACTCTCCACTTTAAGACTAAGAAAAACTCAAGCTATTTGGGGTAGGTAAGGGGGCAGGGAGAAGAATGAATGATGATTGGTCTCAAAACAGCTCTCGCTGGAAAAGCAACACACAGATTGGAAGACCTGGGCTCCATTCCTGCTTTTCCAAGCTGCGCTTTGACCCCCAGAAAACCAGTCAGCTTTCTGAGCATCTAATTAAGGACAGTATCTCACCACCTGCATGCATAGTGTTCTAATTCTGTTCATTCTACATTCTTATTCATACACATATCCTTCTCTGTGGTCTCCTAAATCCAACCTTACTGGCTTTAATCCACTTTCCTTCCTAGATCCAGTATAACTTCCCTATAAAGTAACATAATCACATCACCTGCCTTTTGAAATCCCTCAGTGACTCTCCATCACTTTAGAGATAAAGACTATACTCATTAGCTTGGTGTATAAGGCCCTTGATGGTCTGTTTCCTGTTTACATATCCGACTTCTTCCCTCTCCAATTCTGCTTTGACTCCAAAGCTCCAGTTACACTTAACTTATTTTATTTACAGCAACTCACATTTGCACTATCTCATCTCCAAGTTTTCACACATGAAATTTTTACCAAGAACACTCCACCCATATCCAAACCTTCAACATAATAACTTTTTATTCTTTGGACCTCAACTTTGACATCCGTTCCTCCCGGAAGATCCCACATGCCGTGGAGCGGTTGGGCCCGTGAGCCATGGCCGCTGAGCCTGCACGTCTGGAGTCTGTGCTCCGCAACGAAAAAAAAAAAGGGACTTGGTCAAAGACATGGAAAATGTGAAAGTGGCAGCAATTGTGGTAACAATAATTAGCGTGATCACGATCATTGAGGATCTACAAAGCACTATCTCATTTAACCAACAAGATGTCTCAGAGACAGGAAGAAATATAGACATGAATGGAGTCACTTAATTTGGTCAAGATAAATGATAGTAGGGGAGCTGAATTATTTAGGAGTTGGGAATAACCATGCTCCCCTCTCATAAGGACATCTTATCATTCTTGCCCTTAACACCTGTATTTTAGAGCCTTCACTGGGTCCCCATGCCTCAAACTGTCTGTGTCTTGACTTCAAAGTCATCTGTTATTGCCCACATCCTGCCTGGCTGAACTTCCTTCCCACTGTTTCTCAGTACCTTCCCATCCACGCTCAAGTACCATCAACATGACCCAGTCATTCACACCTCCACATCTTCACCACACCAGCTCCCCAGCCTACTGCCCTCTGGCCTCTGCCCACCAAGGCTTAGTTCAGATACCATTTCCTACAGAAGGGTTTTCCTGACTACTTGTTCCTCTTTGTTTTCTGAACAACTAGAATATTACATTTTTAAGCATATAACTATAACACATTCTTAGAATTTGTTGCAAGTGGCTTCGTGTTTTCATATATGTTAGCTTTTGCCTTTAAACTAGAAAACTTCAGGGCAGAGACAGTGTCTTATGTCTCTTTGTTGTCCCCAGGTGTTTCATTCTGTGTGGTGCTCAGAATAGTGCTGAACACACTTGTTCTTTGATCAATCCCACTTCTTTCCGTCATGGGTTTGTGTTGAGAAAAACCTTAGGGGGACAGTTTAAAATCTGCAGGTTTGATACAACAGAATTTCAGGACTAATTTTCAGTCATTCCCTTGACAGCTGCCTGTATAATATCCCGTTCATTATTTTTTAAAGTCAGTTTATATTTTAATGCAGCAAGAGAATATTGGACAACTCCCAAGAGTAAAATTATCATCAAAGAGAAACTCTCCACTTTAAGACTAAGAAAAACTCAAGCTATTTGGGGTAGGTAAGGGGGCAGGGAGAAGAATGAATGATGATTGGTCTCAAAACAGCTCTCGCTGGAAAAGCAACACACAGATTGGAAGACCTGGGCTCCATTCCTGCTTTTCCAAGCTGCGCTTTGACCCCCAGAAAACCAGTCAGCAGCTTTCTGAGCATCTAATTAAGGACAGTATCTCACCACCTGCATGCATAGTGTTCTAATTCTGTTCAATCTACATTCTTATTCATACACATATCCTTCTCTGTGGTCTCCTAAATCCAACCTTACTGGCTTTAATCCACTTTCCTTCCTAGATCCAGTATAACTTCCCTATAAAGTAACATAATCACATCACCTGCCTTTTGAAATCCCTCAGTGACTCTCCATCACTTTAGAGATAAAGACTATACTCATTAGCTTGGTGTATAAGGCCCTTGATGGTCTGTTTCCTGTTTACATATCCGACTTCTTCCCTCTCCAATTCTGCTTTGACTCCAAAGCTCCAGTTACACTTAACTTATTTTATTTACAGCAACTCACATTTGCACTATCTCATCTCCAAGTTTTCACACATGAAATTTTTACCAAGAACACTCCACCCATATCCAAACCTTCAACATAATAACTTTTTATTCTTTGGACCTCAACTTTGACATCCGTTCCTCCCAGAAGTTGTCCTGACTCCAATTCTAAGTTAGATGCCCAGCTTATGTTCTCAATATACAATCTATATTTTCCCCCACTGTGGCATAGATCACACTGGGTTGTAATTCTTGTTCTAGTTACTCGTCTGCGTCCCATCAAGATTGTAATTTCCTTTTAGGTAGAGACTACATTTGTCTTTTTGACTGAGGTATTTCCAGAGCCTAAAATGGTTCTTAGTCCACAGTATAAATGCTCAGTAAGTAGTTTGGAAGGAAGGGAGAGAGGGAAAGAGGCAGGGAGTGGGGAGAGAGTCAGGAAATAATCAAAAAAGGAAGGGAGGGAGGAGAATAGGGAAATAATGATCATTTCTGGGGCAAACAAATCAATGCCATAGATTTTCAAAAGATGTAGCCATTTCCTGGGTGAGAAGAAAATGAACTTGCCAGTTTCTATCATGAAAAACACTAAAACTCCCATTGGGAATGAAGTGTAGATATGAAGTTTCTAGATCTTAAGCAGTTGTTCTCTTTAGCAAAATATGTGCAAATTGATACTAAGCTCTGTAGGTGTGAACATGGAATACTAATGCTGCCAAAAAGAGATTTATTTTGAGATCTGAGACCCCTGAGCTAGAGGCATATAACTTATTTACTTTCCAAGCATGGAATTTCATTTGAATTGGAAAGAGATAACCTCAAAATCATGGTGCATATATTTTGCTACAATAAAAACAAACAAACAAAAAAGAAAGAAAGAAAAAACAAACACATGCTGCAATATGCCTCCAAGAGATTCATGACATATGTTTTTAGACCACTCCAGGAGGAGACTGTTGGCAGAATGGCTAGAAAAATCCCTGATTAAATGGAATGATCAAGTCAAAACTCACATTCATCATCACTTTACTGTCTATAAAATGTTTTCAAGTGCATTAGAGCATCTGTTTCTCTCAAGAACAGATCATTCTACTCTCTTGCTTAGATCCCCCAATGGTTTCCCCTTGTTCTTAGAATAAAATTCAGAAACTTTATTATGACCTCAAGGTTCTACATGGTCTAGCCCTTGCCCTCTGCAATTCTCCAACTTCATCTTACCAATTCTACTAAAAGAAGCCAGTCTGCAAACTGTTACTGGGATATGATGCATTATGGATGCCAGGCTGTACATCAACTACATAACTAAGCACACTGTTACATTCAGCTGACTTTTTTTCAGAAAAATTTTCTCAATGAAAGAATAATTGCATTGATTTACACTCTTATGCAAGCTCCTAAGCATGCTGCAGACCAGTAACAGAGAATGTGGAGATGGACTAGTCTATGGACCACATGTTGAATAGCAAGGCATACAGCCCTCTCGCCTCGTGTCAATATCTTTTAGTAACATGGGTCTTCACTCTCTAGAAGCACCATTTTTGGTGACCTCTCAACCTTCAGCTCTCAGGTCTCCATCACGTCCTTAGAGAGGCTTTCTCTGACTACCCTACCTAAAGCAGCACCCTCCACCTCCAATCCAATTGCTTCTCTATTTTTTTCATAGTACTTATCATGATTATCATTTTGTTTTCTCTGCTTGTTTATTACATGTCTACCACTACTACCTCTCCCCTAACAAAACAAAATGTGCTTGGTGCATAGTAGATACACATTAAGTATTTGTTGAATGAACAATTTAACAACCTTATGAGATAGGAGTTATAATTCCAATTCTATAAATGAGAAAACTGAAGTTCAGGGAGTTGAAATGTCTATTAAAGTGTCAATCTTTTACAGTTTTGTTTTGCTTTAGAGTTAAGAAAGCACTTTCATAAATATGAGCTCTTAATATTATGTATTAAGTACCACAGCATCTGTGGTGGGAAGGAAACCAACGTTCAAAGAAAACTAGTGACTAGTCCAGCATCATTCATAACTAAGTGATAAAGGGCAAGAAAACAAAGCCAGGTCTTCTAAATCCAAGATTAGTGTCTACTAAAGTAGATAACATGACCGTCTAAGAGTGTTTTAGAAGGCTCTCCAAAAAGTGATATACCTGTTTTTAAGGAGATGCAGGCTTTATTGGAGGTGGTGGTAGCAGGGTGTTAAAGGAGATGGAGGAAGTCTTGATTCTGCTTTCCTTGATTCTGGGCAAATGGCTCAACCATCTGAATTAGTATCAGTAAAATAATGGTAATATCAATTATTTCCCAGAGTTACTGTAAGGATTAAACAAAAGTATGGAAGCAAATGGTGAATGGTGTTTGGCAAAGAGTAAATGCTCAGTTGCAGTAGATGTTATTTACCTTCCCTTTTTTTTTTTTCCACCTCTATATTGAAAAGCAATGGCCGTGACCATCATCACTGTGTTGTAATATATAATTCACTTCAGGGAGGACTGCTCATAGAAATGATTATTTCTCAGTCTACAGTGGGGAGTAAATTATATTCAGCCTCATGGACATGGACAGATGTAGATAAATGCTCTCAGAAGTCTCATGCTTGGTATTGGTTTTACCTTCACTGCATACTGCTGGTGGTATTAGAAAAGGACTTCACAGGTGGGTCAGGTCAGTTCAGAAAACTTAGACTCCACCTGTCCAATACTACCACAGGTGTAAAGGGCCAGAAAAATGTTTCACTTTTGTGTCTCCAAAGTTTTCCTTAATGTAGTTCATTAAATTTATAAAGGCTCATTGGGCACCAGGCTTCTGATTCTGACACAGAACCAGATTAATGGTCATGGATATGTCCCTTAATCTTGGTTTCCTCTGCTCTTCATGGAGGTTATAATATACACCATGCCTACCCCTTTAAAACAGGTGCAGTGGGGATCAAGTGTCTTTATAACAGGATTCCTTAACCTAAGGTCTATGGCTATTCTTCATAAATCCTCAGTCCCCCTGAAATTGTGTACAAAATTGTGTGCGTATGTGTGTAACAATGTGTATTTTTTTAAAAGCATGTGTCCTTAGCTTTATTTGGATTCTCAACTTTTTGAATCTTTATTCAAACAAGTTAAGAAGAAAAAAATTTTTAAAAAAACAACAAAAACAAACAAACAAAAAACAGGTTAAGAACAGACTCAGAGATTTTTTAGCCACTGACTTGTTTTGAGTGGAAGATGTCTACCACTCCACTAAGACCTCAAAGTTCTGAAAAATTAATTATTAGTTTCAAAGGTACTTTGTTATTTTGAAAATTAGATTATGGGTTTTGAAAGAAATAAGAAATTTTCTGATCAATGATGTGGTCAAATATTTATGTATAAGAATGTTTATTAAATTTTTATTCATAAACCAAAAGGCAATTAGGAAACAACCTAACGGGTCAACAATGAGAAGATAGCTAAATAAGTATTATATCTATATAAGGGAATACAGCCAACAGAAACTATTGTTTCAAGGATCTTCAATGATATAGGAAAACTTCCAACGTGCAACGTTAGCCTAAAAATCAGAATATAAAATTGTACAGACAGTAAAATTCTAATTTTGTTTTAATATTTAGACATACTTCTCAGCTGAGGGCAATTTTGCTACTCAGGGGACATTTGGCAATGTCTGGAGACTTTCTTGATTGTTATGACTGGGTGGGGGGAGATTCTGCTGACATCTCTGCTGAGTAGAGGCCATGGATGCTGTAAACATTCTAGAATTCATAGGTCATGTCCCAACAACAATTATTATTCTGTCCAAAATGTCAACAGTGCTGAGGTTGAGAAAGAACCCCTGAAGTGTAGGGTAAATTCTGGAAGAAAATATCCTCTAATTATAACATTTTATCTGTGATTTATTGATTCTATACATTTTTGTATTTAACAAATATTTTGAAAATCATATTTTTCTTTTATAATCTGTTAAAAATAACAATTAAGAAAACTCTAAATTTGCCCTTCCTTTTTGAAATAAGTCAATAAAGAATGAGGTCAGCATAGAAACAGATTGAAAAATTAGAACATCGAAGGAGAAGGATCAACAGTGCATAAATATGAATTATCATGGGGTTTTATTTCTGCTCTAACTCCTTGGGTAGGGAAATGGGGAAATGCCATCAGCCACCTAGGGTGTTAGGAATAAAAAGCAGCATGCTATTATGTAATTCAGATACTGATCTTCATCTTGAGTCGAGAAGAGGCAATCACAAGAGGGACAGGAACAAGGACTACTGGGTTGCTTTAAATGAATATCTAAAATATCACCAGAAAATTCAGATGTCCCTTGGGAGCTGTGCCCTGGAATCTCCTAGGGTCTCAGTAATTTGGAGTACATATAGTTTTCAAATTATACATCCTTCATCTGTTTTTCTCGGCATGTTACACCACAACTCAAAACTCTTGAGACACTACTATTTCCCTTTTAGTCTGAGCAATAGCCTTTTTTATTTTCCATTGATAAGTTCCTTAAGCTGACTCAGAAAACACCTTCTTTTAATGTAGCAGAAGAAAAAAGAAATGTATATCTCCTTTCCCCATAAAGTCCATTCCTCCACATAAATTTACCGTTAATATAGATATTAACTATGATTCCCAACAAACAATTTGACTATTTAATTACCAGTCTAAATCAGAGACACATATTATTTTAATATGTTTACCTTTTTATTCATATAGCAAAACTTCCCCTGTTACTTGGATGCACTTTCAGATTTAAAATATCTTTACCTTGAGATGCATAATGATTAAAAGAAAAAAAATTAAAAGGTTCAATCATATCTCCAACATCTGCTGGATGCATCCTCTTGCTTTTTCTCTAATTTCTGAAATTTCCAAAACGGAATTTGTAGAAAATAACTGCATAATTACAATTTAACACTTTGAGTTATTACTCCAACAATGCAAAAATGACCAAGAGTCACCACAAGTTGTGTTGACAGCAACAACCTGACTGCAATTCTCTATCATTTTCCAGTCTACCTGGTCATGTCTCTCAGGCTGGGCCAGTGATTTCAATGAAGGATCCTGGCTGGTCACACCACACCATGCACACCACCCTAATCACAGCAAATTGTCCTCATTTATTATAATGGTAAGACATACAACATATATCTGGATATTTCCGGTGGATAGATTCCAAAATAAATGAATTTACTCTATTAGCATATTAACTTATAATACATAAAAAATGATTCTGATTGAAATGCAAACTTTCTTCTACACTTGGTTCCAATTTGCCAAATTTTCTTGCCCTCTCTTACCCTCCCTAGGCTCCTGTCCCAGTTTTACAAGTATGTGTGATCTTTCCTGTACCAGGACTCTGCTAAGTACACCACAGACATCATTCATTCATTCATTCACTTCACAAATATTTTTGAGTACCTACCATAAACAATACCTCTTTAATCTTCACAAAAATATACAAAGTGGGAATTATTTACCCCATTTTACAGATGAGAAAATTAAAATTACAGAAATTTAAATAAATTGTTCAAGGTCACATAGATACCAGAAGTACAACGTGGATTTAATTAATCCACAGAGTCCAAAGTTCAAGCTTTCTATTACACTATACTACTACCTCCTAAGACCACACTGCTAACAGTTCTATGATATAATATTAGAGATAACAATAATATGTCTTTGTTCAAATAGCTCCTTCAAAAATGTTTCCTATCCCACAACTAGAGATTTATTCCTCTTCATTGCAGTATGATCTCTCTTTAACAAATAAAAAACTCTTACAAGTGAAAGAAGCTATTCAGTCATTATTACTTAAATGTGAGTGACCTCCCAGACCTTCTTGTGAGACCAATTGATGATAGAAAAAGAGAGAGAATGAGCGCTAAGCATGCATGAATATAAGTAAAAGAAAGTGGTGTGAGTCAGAGCACAAGAAAAGAATTTCTGGGCAGCATGAAAAATCAATTCATCCTATTTTCAACGTGACCTGTTTTTACCCTTTCTTTTATTCTATTATTGGCCAAGAGATTAGATAGATAGGTAATAAGAAACAATATGGGGTTTCCCTGGTGGTGCAGTGGTTGCGCGTCCGCCTGCCGATGCAGGGGAACCGGGTTCGCGCCCCTTCTCTACTGCTTGTTGACTGTGTATTCTTGGACAAGATAGTTAACCTCTAAGTTTTAGTTTTCTCATGTATAAAATGGAAATGATACTACCTATTCCACTGGATGGTCATAAAGATTAAATTATAGAGTATATGCTTAATAATTGCTATTCTATAAGTGGCATTCAGTAAATGACAAGTCATTAGAAGATGGAGAAATGTAGATGAGATAAGAGCAGTGTCAGGTGGATTCAATGTAGATGAGATAAGAGTAGTGTCAGGTGGATTTGGTCACAGGACTTCATCTAAAAGATACTAAAATTTAATGCTCACTAATATTCTTGCATTCCTCCATATTTTTAACTGCCTTATGGTTATATTGGGGTCATAAAACTAGTTCCAGCCAGTGAACTATGAGTAGAAGGACATGGAGTAAGCTTGAAGCATAAGTGAAAAATAAAATTTAGTATGGAAAGTCACTGAGATGTCAGGGTTTAATTGTTACTGCAGCACAACTTAGTCTAACCTTACTAATAAACTGAATTATTGTCATCCTAGAGTAGAGTCTGTAGTAGTGTGCATCAGGAGTCCATCCACAGCCATGCCCAAAGTAACATTATTATCAGTCACTGGACAATCATTCGCAGCTGATCATATTTAAGCATGACAAAAACCTGGGAGGAGCAGGTGATAAGATAGATGAAAAATATCAGGCTCCAGAAAGATCCCAGAAGACTGAAATTATGATCCAAACTGAATACCACAAAACTTAATTTGAATAAATGTCATCTTACACATAGCTCCAAAAAGTCAACTTCCCAAATGCAAAATTGGAGAGGCAGGATGGGGTAGCAGTGTGAATGAGGAATTCTGAAGGATATTACCGTGTCAGTAATTGTTCAGTAAAAGTACACATTGTGACTATAAATGTTATTTTAATCTTACATTAAAACATATCCTAAATAAGCCATTAAAAGCCCCATTATTTTATGCTGGCCAAACACTCCTTGAGCACAGGAAGCCACCTTCTTTATTTGAGGATATTAGGTTCTGAAAAAAAAGTCCACTTAAAAGTAATCCACATCACTAATGATTAGAGAAATGCAAATCAAAACTACAATGAGGTATCCCCTTACACCGGTCAGAATGGCCATCATCAAAAAATCTACAAACAGTAAATGCTGGAGAGGGTGTGGAGAAAAAGGAACCCTCTTGCACTGTTGGTGGGAATGTAAATTGGCGGAGCTGCAAAGGAGAACAGTATGGAAGTTCCTTAAAAAACTAAAAATAGATCCAGCAATCCCACTCCTGGGCATATATCTGGAGAAAACCACAATTCGAAAAGATACATGCACCCCAAGGTCACTGCAGCACTATTTACAATAGCTAGGACATGGAAGCAACCTAAATATCCATCAAATGGATGAATGGATAAAGAAGATGTGGTACTATACATATATACAATGGAATATTAGCCATAAAAACAGAATGAAATAATGCCATTTGCAGTGACATGGATGGACCTAGAGACTGTCATACGGAGTGAAGTAAGTCAGACAGAGAAAGACAAATATCCTATGATATCACTTATATGTGGAATCTAAAAAAATGGTACAAATAAACTTATTTACAAAACAGAAATAGAGTCACAGATGTAGAAAACAAACTTATGGTTGCCCAGGGGAAAAGGGGAAGGCGGAGGAGGGATAAATTGGGAGATTGGGATTGACATATACACACTGCTATATATAAAATAGATAACTAATAAGAACCTACTGTATAGCACAGGGAACTCTACTCAACACTCTGTAATGACCTATATGGAAAAAGAATCTAAAAAAGAGTGGATATATGTATATGTGTAACTGATTCACTTTGCTGTAAAGCAGAAACTAACACAACATTGTAAATCAACTATAGTCCAATAAAAATTAATTTAAAATATTAAATAATAAAAGTAATCCATTTCAAAGGGTGTGCTAAAATTTTCCATGTGCCCTCACCACTTCTACTCTCCATCTTTCTGCACCCTGCTCTGTGCCAAAGAAAATGCATCTATTTGCAGTCAGGCTTCTAACTAGTTTTGGCCATTTGGAGGCACTGGCAGGAGATGAGAGGACAGGAGGAGAGTGAAGTAAGAGTGTTTATTTTCTGGCTTCCCCCCTGTGTGATCACCATGCTGTGTCCCCATTCCCTACCAGGCTGTGTCCCCATTCCCTACCAAAGATGGCATTCTCCGTACAATACTCTGAGTTCAAGTAACTGCTCTCTCCAACAGATTCCTCAATCCTAGGAGAGGTTGTGGTTCCCACTATTGCTAGCCCCAGGGTACTGTATTATCCCTTGGGAGTTTCTCTAAAACCTCTCCAGACCTTTGTAAATAGTGAACTCTCCTCAACTACTAGTTTGACTGTGCCTTCTGCTTCTAGCCAAGACCCTGACTGATACAAATTAAGCAAAATGTCACAGTACATAGCAAACAAAATGATAGTTTGATTAGGGATTTTATGTTGAATAATGAAACTGAACATAAGGAAAATAAGTTTATCTTATGTGTACCGAATTTATGTTGTAACTGCAACTTTGTACCTTTTTAGAATAAACAAAGAAAAACATAGCCTTTTGTTTGTTTTTGGTGTAATTTAACCAACATAATTTTCTGGCATTACTGTAGGATGACCTTCATTTTTGTTTAAACTTTCCTCACAATTATAAATCTTTGCAAAAAAAAAAAAATTAATTGTCTATTTACAATTTTCAAAAAGACATCTCCTGATCGTTTTTTCTTCAAATCATCCTCTTTGAAGCACATATTATCGTCTACTTTTTTTTTTTACTTTAATGGATATAATCTTGTCAAATTCTCCTTTTACAACAGTTGCCCATGTGATTGGAATAGTTCTCCAATTTCACTTCAATGAATTCATAAAAGTCTATGCTTTGCATAGTTTTCAATTTCATTTTGCAATTAATTTGCATTGGACAAATGGTTACATCAATTATAGTTAATTAGTGAATATTATGTTATGACCATTGTGCTTCCCTATACAACTTCATAATTGCAATGATTGATATGAGTCCTGGACAAATGAGAATCACTGTCTACTGTGATTCATTCTGGGTGTGAAACTTTGAGAGGGACAAAACAGCAGCCTACAGAGAGCCAGGTCCTTGTGGATGAAGGTACTGCCAGTATAAAAGCTGTTCATCTTAGCAGTTATCACCCCACAAAGACCCAAAGACAAACCAAAAGAAAACAGATTTCAGCTAAGAGAACTTTAGGGAGCATTCTATTCCACATGGCATCTACTATGTATGGGAGTCAAACAATGATTTAGTCCTCCATGCTTGACTGAGAGAAAAAAATTACCAAGGTTTTATACCCACTAGTATTAAACAATAACTTCTCCAATTCCAGCCTTCTCTGATCACTAGGACAAAATACATTACAAAAAGATTACGGGCAGAATTTTACATTTTCTAGGGGCCTTACCTTAGACTCTGTACAGTAGCCCCTCCTTATCTGACCCCCAGTGGATGCCTGAAATTGTGGATAGTACTGAACATTAAAATATATACTATGTTTTTTCCTATACTAGGGGGCGAGTAGTGTGTACAGTGTGGATATGCTGGACAAAGGGATGATTCACATCCTGGCCAGGACAGAGTAGGAAGACACCAGATTTTATCATACTACTCAGAATGGTGCACATTTGAACACTTATGAATTGTTTCTTTCTTTATTTTTTTTTTTTTGCAGTACGCGGGCCTCTCACTGTTGTGGCCTCTCCCTTCGTGGAGCACAGGCTCTGGACGCGCAGGCTCAGCGGCCATGGCTCACGGGCCTAGCCGCTCTGCGGCATGTGGGATCTTCCCAGACCGGGGCACGAACCCATGTCCCCTACACCAGCAGGCAGATTCTCAACCACTGCATCACCAGGGAAGCCCTGAATTGTTTATTTCTAGTCACAGAGACCATGGTTGACCATGAGTAACTGAAACCACAGAAAGTAAAACCACAGATAAGTGGGGGACTATTGTAGTTCAATGAGACCAAAGGCAGATACCCTTGTGCTCCCAAGAGCCTATACCAAACATCAAAAATATTAAATCAGAGACTGATTCAAGATGGCGGAGTAGAAGGACGTGCTCTCACTCCCTTTTGCAAGAACACTGGAATCACAACTAACTGCTGAACAATCATCGACAGGAAGACACTGGAACTCACCAAAAAATACCCCACATCCAAAGACAAAGGAGAAGCCACAATGAGATAGTAGGAGGGGTGCAATCACAATAAAATCAAATCCCGTAACTGCTGGGTGGGTGACACACAACTGGAGAACACTTAAACCACAGAAGTCCACTCACTGGAGTGAAGGTTCTGAGCCCCACGTCAGGCTTCTGAACCTGGGGGTCCGGCAATGGGAGGAGGAATTCCTAGAGAATCAGACTTTGAAGCCTAGTGGGATTTGAATGTAGGACTTCAACAGGACTGGGGGAAACAGAGACTACACTCTTGGAGGGCACACACAAAGTAATGTATGCATCAGGTCCCAGGGGAAGGAGCAGTGACCCCATAGAGACTGAACCAGACCTATCTGCTAGTGTTGGGGGGTTTCCTGCAGAGGCACAGAGTGGCTCTGTGTCACAATGAGGACAAGGACACTGGCAGCAGAAGTTCTGGGAAGTACTCCTTGGCGTGAGCCCTCCCAGAGTCTGCCATTAGCCCCACCAAAGAGCCTGGGTAGGCTCCAGTGTTGGGTCACCTCAGGCCAAACAACAAACAGGGAGGGGATCCAGTCCGACCCATCAGCAGTCAAGGGGATTAAAGTTTTACTGAGCTCTGCCCACCAGAGCAACAGCCAGCTCCACCCACCACCAGTCCTTCACATCAGGAAACTTGCACAAGCCTCTTAGATAGCATCATCCACCAGAGGGCAGACAGCAGAAGCAAGAACCCAGGGGAAGGAGCAGTGACCCCATAGAGACTGAACCAGACCTACCTGCTAGTGTTGGGGGGTTTCCTGCAGAGGCACAGAGTGGCTCTGTGTCACAGTGAGGACAAGGACACTGGCAGCAGAAGTTCTGGGAAGTACTCCTTGGCGTGAGCCCTCCCAGAGTCTGCCATTAGCCCCACCAAAGAGCCTGGGTAGGCTCCAGTGTTGGGTCACCTCAGGCCAAACAACAAACAGGGAGGGGATCCAGTCCGACCCATCAGCAGTCAAGGGGATTAAAGTTTTACTGAGCTCTGCCCACCAGAGCAACAGCCAGCTCCACCCACCACCAGTCCTTCACATCAGGAAACTTGCACAAGCCTCTTAAATAGCCTCATCCACCAGAGGGCAGACAGCAGAAGCAAGAAGAATTACAATCCTGCAGCCTGTGGAACAAAAACCACATTCATAGTAAAGAACAAACAAACAGAGATGAGCAATACAATAATTGAAATGAAAAATACACTAGAAGGAATCAATAGCAGAATAACTGAGGCAGAAGAATGGATAAGTGACCTGGAAGACAGAAAGATGGAATTCACTGCTGCTGAACAGAATAAAGAAAAAACAATGAAAAAAAATGAAGACAGACTAAGAGACCTTAGAGACAACATTAAACACAACAACATCCGCATTATAGGGGTCCCAGAAGGAGAAAAGAGAGAGAAAGGACCCGAGAAAATATTGGAAGAGATTATAGCTGAAAACTTCCCTAACATGGGAAAGGAAATAGTCACCCAAGTGCAGGAAGCACAGAGCGTCCCATACAGGATAAACCCAAGGAGAAACATGCCGAGACACATAGTAATCAAACTGGCAAAAATTAAAGAAAAAGAAAAATTACCAAAAGCAGCAAGGGGTAAATGACAACACAAAAGGGAACTCCCATAAGGTTAAGAGCTGATTTCTCACCAGAAACTCTACAAGCCAGAAGGGAGTGTCATGAAATACTTAAAGGGATGAAAGCAAAGAACCTACAACCAAGTTTACTCTACCCAGCAAGGATCTCATTCAGATTTGATGGAGAAGTCAAAGGCTTTAAAGACAAGCAAAAGCTAAGAGAATTCAGCACCACCAAACCAGCTCTACAACAAATGCTAAAGGGACTTCCCTTAGTGGGAAACACAAGAGAAGAAAAGGACACACAAAAACAAACCCAAAACAATTAAGAAAATGGTCACAGGAACATACATATCGATAATTACCTTAAATGTGAATGGATTAAATGCTCCAACCAAAAGACACAGGCTTGCTGAATGGATACCAAAACAAGACCCATATATATGCTGTCTACAAGAGACCCATTTCAGACCTAGGGACACATACAGACTGAAAGTTAGGGGATGGAAAAAGATATTCCATGCAAATGGAAATAAAAAGCAAGCTGGAGAAGCAATACTCATATCGGAAAAAATAGACTTTAAAATAAAGAATGTTACAGGAGACAGGGAAGAACACTATATAATGATCAAGGGATCAATCCAAGAAGAAGACATAACAATTATAAATATATATGCACCCAACATAGGAGCACCTCAATACATAAGGCAAATGCTAACAGCTGTAAAAGAGGAAATTGACAGTGACACAATAATAGTGGGGGACTTTAACACTTCACTTACACCAATGGACAGATCATCCAAACAGAATATTAATAAGGAAAGACAAGCTTTAAATGACACAATATACCAGATAGATTTAATTGATATTTATAGGACATTCCATCCAAAACCAGCAGATTACACTCTCTTCTCAAGTGTGCACGGAACATTCCCCAGGATAAATCACATCTTGGGTCACAAAACAAGCCTCAGTAAATTTAAGAAAACTGAAATCATATCAAGCATCTTTTCTGACCACAACGCTATCAGATTAGAAATCAATTACAGGGAAAAAAAATGTAAAAAACACAAACACATGCAGGCTAAACTATATGTTACTAAATAACCAAGAGATCACTGAAGAAATCAAA
>NC_041221.1:140812691-140827433 GCF_002837175.3 Physeter macrocephalus
ATGAACAGACCAATCACAAGTAATGAAATTGAAACTGTGATTAAAAATCTTCCAACAAACAAAAGTCCAGGACCAGATGGCTTCACAGGTGAATTCTATCAGACATTTAGAGAAGAGCTAACAGCCATCCTTCTCAAGCTCTTCCAAAAAACTGTGGAGGAAGGAACACTCCCAAATTCATTCTATGAGGTCACTATCACCCTGATACCAAAACCAGACAAAGATACTACAAAAAAAGAAAATTAGAGACCAATATCACTCATGAATATAGATGCAAAAATCCTCAACAAAATACTAGCAAACAGAATCCAACAACAAATTAAAAGGATCATACACCATGATCAAGTGGGATTTATCCTAGGAATGCAAGAATTCTTCTGTATATGCAAATCAATCAATGTGATACACCATATTAACAAATTGAAGAAGAAAAACCATATGATCATCTCAATAGATGCAGTAAAAGCTTTCAACAAAATTCAACACCCATTTATGATAAAAACTCTCTGGAAAATATAAATCACAGCAAGATCTTTTTTGATCCACCTCCTAGAGTAATGGAAATAAAAACAAAAATAAACAAATGGCACCTAATGAAACTTCAAAGCCTTTGCACAGCAAAGGAAACCATAAACAAGATGAAAAGACAACACTCAAAATGGGAGAAAATATTTGCAAACGAATCAATGGACAAAGGATTAATCTCCAAAATATATAAACAGCTCATGCAGCTCAATATTAAAGAAACACACAACCCAATCCAAAAATGGGCAGAAGACCTAAATAGACATTTCTCCAAAGAAGACTACTGATGGTCAAGAAGCACATGAAAAACTGCTCAGCATCACTAATTATTAGAGAAATGCAAATCAAAACTTCAATGAGGTATCACCTCACACCAGTTAGGATGGGCATCATCAGAAAATCTACAAGCAACAAATGCTGGAGAGGGAGTGGAGAAAAGGGAACCATCTTGCACTGTTGGTGGGAAAGTAAATTGATAAAGCCACTATGGAGAACAGTATGGAGGTTCCTTAAAAAACTAAAAATTGAACTACCATACAACCCAGCAATCCCACTAATGGACATATACCCAGAGAAAACCATAATTCAAAAAACACATGCAGCCCAATGTTCATTGCAGCAGTATTTAGAATAGCCAGGTCATGGAAGCAACCTAAATGCCCATCGACAGACAAATGGATAAAGAAGTTGTGGTACATATATACAATGGAATATTACTCAGCCATAAAAAGGAATGAAATTGTGTCATCTGTAGAGACATGGATGGATCTAGAGACTGTTATACAGAGTGAAGCAAGTCAGAAAGAGAAAAAGAAATATCGTATATTAACACATATATGTGGAACCTAGAAAAATGGTACAGATGAACTGGTTTGCAGAATAGATACTGAGACACAGATGTAGAGAACAAATGTATGGACAGAAAGGGGGGAAAGTGGCGGGTGGTGGAGCGAGTGGTGGTGTGATGAATTGGTAGATTGGGATTGACATGTATACACTGATGTGTATAAAATGGATGACTAATAAGAACCTGCTGTATAAAAAATTAAATTAAATTTTAAAAATATTAAATCTACTAGACTTTACATGTCATATGGAGAACCATACATTCTGTACCTTTTCTAATACGTATGCTGATTCGTAGAGGGCCCTTAATCATCCCAAGCAAAGATGCTTCCAGAGAGAGCTCAGGCAAGACAAAAGTAAAGCAAAAATAGAGGAACCAATATGCTAATATATGGCTGTTTGAGGCTCTTGCATTGAGGAAATAATGTCAGAACAAACAGGAGGGCAAAAACTATTCACTTTTAGTTAGTGCCAATTCTGTTATAACATTAGAAACTTAATATTAACCCTCTGGTACTACAGTCTTAGGCCTTAGCAAACAATATTTAAATATTTCTCAATACCAGGAAACTTAAATATCTTCTCTTGCAAAACAGTAAGAAGCCTACCTTCAAACATCTGCAGGTTTATCCTATAGGAGGGCATTCAAGTATAACTCTTTCCTTTCTCATAGAGGTATTGAGTAAATGGTCCTTATTATTTTGTATTCCTTCAGAGACTTTCCAATATGCCAGGTCTTTAGAAGGCTTCTCGATCAGAATCAATGTCTCTCATCCCTGTGTCCCCATAGTACCTCTCACAGCTTTCCAGAGTCCTCGGTCTACCTCATATTGCAATAAATAATACAGCTTTCTGTCTTCCTTCTGAACTTATATGGCAAGCAATGCATCAGAATTGCCAGAGAAGCTATTTAAAGTCAAAGATGCTCAGGCCCCAGCCATCAGGGAGTCTGATCCAAAAAGTCCAGACTGGAGACAAATTTTTATTTGTTTGTTCATTAGAGAGTAATCAACCAGTATGTCTGATCCCCTAAAAATCAATCATGATAAAAAGGAAATATTCAAATCAAATTAGTAAGAATTGAGAACCAGTCAATGAATTCCATTTTGTGATATTATCCTGACAAATCCAGATCCATATCTGGTCATAAGGGACCCTGAGGATGAGTGGCAGTGAGAAACAATGGCTATAAGCATAAACTCAAGAGTTGAGCTGCCTAGGTTTGAACTCTGACTCTGCAGCTTACTACTTATGTGACTTTGGGCAAGCTACTTGACCTCTCCACGTTTTAGTTTCTTCATTGGTAAAGTAATCGTGGTAGTAGTAACTAACTGCCTCATAGTCTTGATGGGAGAACTCTGGGTTATCTGTAGTTCATAGAGCAGTGCCAAACGGTGAGTGAGTGAGTGGGTGAGTGAATGACTTCAGTGTTACTTAATAATAAATACTGGCTGAGAAAGTTTTATATTAGGGGCTGAATTTACTTTTATTTATAGCCTTCAAAAGCTCCACGGGTGACTCAGACGCTAAATCAGAGATAGAAGCCAACTCAAGCAACTTAGTTGATTTCAAACTTTTCCAAAGTAAAATGGAGTTTCCCCTACAGCATTATGATAGCATTTATAAATAAGATTTCTGACAATCTGACCATCATGAATTCAACTTTAGCGACATCTATAATTATCCTTTGGAAATTTGCCCTGAGCTGAGACTTGTCAGAATCTGTGTGAGCAGATTCTGCCTCAGAGATTTTTCTTCCTGCTGCTGTTCCAAGTAACTTAGTGATTAAAAGCATTGGGGAAAAAAAAGTCCTTGGAAGATGAACTATTTAACAGTTGGCCATGATTAATAAAATGAATGAGAAAAAAGATAAGAAATATCTAAATAGATGCTCTCCATAGGAAATGTATCTTACCATAGGAAAATAAAGTATGAATAAAAATACATATGCCAGTTTGGCAAGATTGATATCTTGAGAGAAATGATGATAATTAATAGTTTTTCATTATGATTAATATAAAAACAATGAAAAATAGTGACTTTGTGACACAAACAATTACATGTATAGTTTACTACATGGAAATAGTGATCAAACAACATTAATTTAAATCATACACTAGTAATTAAAGTCAAATTAGAATATGTATTACATTAATATATATGTGTGTATAAATGTATCCATATGTATACATACAGATGTATATGTAGACCTGTCTCTCTATGTAACACGCATGGACAATGCAGTGGAAAAATTGCATTGGAAAAAAAAATTGCGTGGAAAATCTTACATCTCATTTTAATATTAACTGGTAGTTAAACCCCTCTGAGTTGAAAATCTAAGACCACATTTTCTCTTGACAAGCCTGGACAGAACATTTTGGTAATAGATAAAGGGCTTTCTCCAGGAAATAACAGTTTTCTGCTTAAGCAGGCCATGAAAATAATGAAGCCCAAGACAGAGTATTTCAGGACAGATTTCTAAAATGCACCCACCTAGGCCTCCTCAGACCCACCCAACTCAACTTACAGCAAGAAAGGAGTGGTACCTCCACAACGACAAACCTCTTCTGACACCCACCTTGAATTCACTGGTCTATAAAAATAAGATATTAATCTAGTACCAAATCTAAATAAATACAATATGTTACTAGCACGAGATCAACTCTCTCATTAGTCTTGACCTCTTTGGAGCCACTGGCAAGTCTGAAGTGTTCTTGATGACCTTGGTGATCTTATGAGGCCCAACAGTACCTCACAGGAGTAGTTTTCACAGACATTGCAGAGCTCAAGACCCTCTCCACATTAGAACATGCTTCACAGTTCTCTTCTGACTCAGTCCACTACCCTGGTCCATAACTCATAACAATCACTGAGGACTACCGTCTGTCCCTAAGGGCAAATACCCTTTGCCCTGACAAGGAGCATCTGCATCACAGAATTCCCAGGGCTCTGGTTCCTGATATGCTGCAGAGTTTTCTGGGCCCTTCACAAGTCCATTCACAAAACAACAACAGTGCAGGATTCCATAGTGACTATCCAATAAATAGGTACATGGCAAATAATTCCAACTCAAAACACATGCTGAGAGTATAAAAGAATTTTAGATCAAAGGTGTATTGCATGATATTTTTTCACAAACTCAGGACCATTTTACATTTTAAATTCCATCAGCTAATATATATTAAATACGAGCCATGCATCAGGGCTGTGCAAACTACTTTATACACATTTTCTCATTTAGTCCTCAGAATGGGAATGGAGGCTTAGAGAAGTCATTCCCACTGCTGGTATGTCTATCTGATGACAAAGCCCTTGCTCCTAAGGGGAATTCCTAGATGTTCATGGCCTTAGCTATGAATTTCTCATCCTGAGACATTCCCATACTCAATCATTCTAGCTTCTAACTATATGGATCTTTTTTTTCCTACAGCCACTGGACCAGCGTTATTTATGATCGCCATGATTGGCCTACCCCTGACTATGTTTCAAGTTCGTCCTTGAATTCTAGTGTGCTAGTTTGCTTTAGAAGGTTAGCTTTCTAGTCCTATGACCTCCTACTTCACCCGAGCCCTCCTCAGCTCTGCTATTAATTTCTAATGCAGAGACCTCAGCTGATGGCTTACAGATGGAACAAAACCAGAAGATATATTTCAATTGGCCTGCCATATATGCTTTTGGTTTTGAGTTTGAAGTAGTTGCAAATTTCTAAAACTTGGAAGAGTTTCACTTTTCTTTTGGAAAAATAAGACAGTGTAGCAACAGTTAGCTAGGACCAGATAGCCACACTTCTCTTCAAATGGGACCTGAACTCTCCAGTTTACCATTACTATTATATGCCTGACCCCTACTGCCTTTTGAGTTTTTGACTCCAGATTGAATATAGTAACTTGTTTTAAAATACTATCTAGTCATAGTCAGTGAATCTCTACAATTTACTAATCAATATATCATTATCATGTGCAGCAATAGTGAACCCTCAGCTATGTCTTTGCAGGTGGTGCCATCACCCTAAGTATGTCAAAAGAAAAACAGAAGGGCCCTTTACTAAGGACAAAACTTCTGTTTCCACAATCAGGTCTTCATGTTTCATAAAGAGCTCAAGTTTTAGGAATAAAAGCACCTTGCATAAAAGAATAATACTACTGTTCTCTTATCCAGAGTTATGCAGTCATAAGCCTTTTATGGACAACAGATGTGAAGATCCAGATGGAAAATTACATTAAGCCTGCTGACTCTATCCAGGCAACCTATTACGAGGCCCAAAGGCAGCAACAATGAACTGAGAGATGGAAGCAATGACCAGCCAGAAGAGTACTTGTGATGGGTAGGAATCTTGATAGCTAACCTCATCTGACAAGTAGTCAATTCCTTGAGCTTCAGTGTTGTGTTTTTTCTCTGGGGACTACAACCTCTGGCTCAATCAAAGACACTAATTTATGATAAACTCTGTTACAGGGAATTAGAACTGACAGCTCAATTCTGTACTCAGTTCTGACAACTTTGGTGGTGAGAATATTCACTATGTCCCATCAGTAAATCTGCAAGCACATCAACTGAGGTGACCCAAATACTTACCTCTAATATTTCATGTGTAGGAACATAGTCTACAGATATATTCACATATATTCTGTGTCATTTATTGAAGAATTATTTACAAATAAAAAAAAGGAAAACTTCTCAATGTCTATTAGTTATCAGTGGGATAAAGATTAAATAAATTAGAATTCAACCAAACTTACTAAATGTAAATTACATGAATTTGGGATTTGTGTCAGTTTTCTTGAAAAACACCAGGGGTTGGCACACTTTTCCTGTAAAGGGCCAGATAGTAAACATTTTAAGTTTATGTGCCATAGGATCTGCATTATAACTACTCAACCTTGCTTTTATAACACACAAGCAGCCACTGACAATACATAAACAAATGAGCACGGCTGTGTTCCAATAAAACTTTATATACAAAACACATGGCAAGCCTAGATTTGACTGAGAGGCCATAGTTTGTCAAACCCCCACTAATAAGAATCATAAACCAGTGCATTTAATCTACATAGTACCCATCACAAATATCTTCTTGCCCTTCTACTAAATAATGTAGCTAACGTTTACTAAATACTGACTCTGCTAAGCCTGTCACAGGCATAGAGTAATTTTTATAACAAAACAATGAGGTGGGTGTTGTCATTACCCCCATTTGCCAAATGAGGGAGTGAGATATAAAGGGTTACATAACTGCCGTTGCTTAGAGAGCTAGGAGGTGATAGAGCAGAGATGCATCATCTCATTAAATCTGCAGTCCGTCTGTGATAAGCTGGGCCATGGGAAGATGCAGCCTTAACTCATTAAGCATGATGCAAATGGCAGTCAAATTATGAACAATTGCTCTTGCTCTACAGAGGAGGAGATGGAAACAAAAGCGGAGTTGCAAGATCTGCACAGCAAGTAGGTTTGGAGTCACTAATAGAACCCCCTCCTCTTGATCCTGCTACAGTTCATTACCACATTGTCTTCCAATTAAGTCACTGCCACAGTCAAGTCAAAACAGCGACTTGGAAAATTCTTTCTTTAGGACATTTCTTTGTCTTCAGTGAAACAGCCCCAAATCCTCTTATTCCTCCTATGGTTTCTTTCTTTCTTTTTTTTTTTTTTTCTCCTTTTTTTTTTAACATCTTTATTGGAGTATAATTGCCTTACAATGGTGTGTTACTTTCTGCTTTATAACAAAGTGAATCAGCTATACATATACATATATTCCCATATTTCCTCCCTCTTGCGTCTCCCTCCCTCCCTCACTATCCCACCCCTGTAGGTGGTCACACAAAGCACCGAGCTGATCTCCCTGTGCTATTTGGCTTCTTCCCACTAGCTATCTATTTTACATTTGGTAGTGTATATATGTCCATGCCAGACTGTCACCTTCACCTGCGCCTAAACTCAGACATAAATTTATAGTTCTGATGGGGCAACAATGAGAATTACATCGCAGGGAGCAGTGATCATTAATCTGTTATTCAAGGCTGCCAACACAGACTTAAACGTCTTAGTAATAAATTATAAAAACACCTAAGAATCAGCGGCTTAACAAAGTTGATGAGAAGCTAAATTGATAAGCTCCTCCCCCCACATCAAGGCTAATTTTTCACCAACTATATGTAGGAAGCTATAAAAATATCTCTCAAAGATAACTGCCCACTAGCTGTATATTCAGAACAACTTCAGAGAGCTTCTCCCTACTGCTGTATGCTATTTTCCTGCAAACCTCCCACTCACTGTAAACCAGAACTGCCTTCAACTTTGGAAATTAGCTGGCACCCAAAACTGGAGACTTCTCACACCAAAAGGCAATAAATTCAGGAATTCTCAGAGAAGTAATCAAGAGAATTTTAGAATGGACTCCTCTGGCATGCTTCCCTCACTCCTCTGGGTTCTATGTACATAAAAATGCTTAGTTGTCATAATTATTATCCTGCTATAATTTACTAACAATGATAACATAAGTACCATATTTACTCAGTTCTAACACACACATTTTTTCACATTCCACCTTTCATGTTTCACATTTCACAAATCAGGATGCCTATTGGTCTTCAATATATTAATATAATAACTATTGAATACAGTGCAATGCTGCTTTCTTTTATCCCAGAAAATCAATGGTACATATTAAAGTTATGACATCTTAAAAACAAGGAAATGTGATTAAAAACTTGGAAATATAATAGTTAGGATTCCTTCACTGCAATCAACAGAATCAAACTCTGGCTAACTTAATAGAAAATTCAGTAGGAGAATGGATTCCTATAGACTTGCTGGGTAGGATGGAGAACCCAGCTCCAGAATGGAACAACAAACTACTTACTGGGTAGAGGAGCTACTACTCTGTCTCCTGAAGGAGCTGTAGTGGAATCAAATGATTAACTTGTTGGAGTTGTTTTGTTTCTTCTCTCTCTGTCACTTTGCTGAGGATTCAATTCCAACCCCATCTGTCTGACTTAGGGCCTTTGCCTGCCCTATGGCTGCACTGTTGTGGGGAGGAAGGATCTGGTGAGAGGAGACCGCAGTGGCCTCCAGGATACCTATGACTACCATCATGGGAAGGGGAGACCCTGATTCCCAGCCCCTGCAAAACTGCACATAATGGGAGAGAGGTGATTCCCGAACAGGAAATCATGGTGTAGTTAAGAAAGAGGACATTATGCTGTGTGGGTAGAGTGCATCCATAAATTGGATGTTGAGATCACGTTCTTATCACCTACAGCCTCTGGTTATATGCTCTTAACAGCACTGTGGGATAAGAATAAGTATCAACATCCTCATTTTCTACAAGAGGAAATGTAGGTCCAGATAGGCTACATGGCCTAGTTTATTATCTGGTATGTGGCAGAGCAGGACTGGAACCTGAGTACTGACTCACAGTTTACACTAACTAAATTGAAGACTAATAAAACTGAGGGGAAAAAAAAAAGAAAGAAAACTTTCTGACTGTAATCCTTTGCAATGCCTTGGGGGAAAAAAATCTTCATCCACAAATTATATGAGCCTAAGAAATAGCCCTACCCCTATGTGCCTATTTTAAGGTCACAGAGGAAAAGTGTCTGGGAGATAGAACCAAATTCCACTTGCTGTGTGATCTCTGATGGGAAATTTCACTCCTCTGGGCCTCCCCTTCCTCGGCTGTGAAGTGTGTGAATTTTTTCCTTGACTACCTCCCAGATTTATAGAGGAGGCAAGATATAAGAATAGAGGTGTAAGTTCTTGAAAAAGCACTAAAGCTCTTTTGCTGTAAGCCTGAATCACCATTTGCTGGTCTTTTAAATACAGAATCACAAATTTGTGGGGCACAATTTAGATTTTCATTACACTATTTTTTTTTCCAAAGCGTAATTTCTTCCGAATTTGACCTACTTTTTTTTTTAAGAACGTAGGATAACACATATGAGCTCATTAGCACGAAAAGAAACATTTTCATTCACATCAACCAACTGCCTATGTTAAATGGCAAAATTCAAACATCTTTTATTGTGCATACCTCTTTGTACACTAAATTCTACTGTGAGTATGATATGGACGTGGTACTCAGGAAATGTCAGGGATTTGAAGGAATTAACTGATAGTTGATTTCAGGTGAAGTCATTGCCCAGGATTCTTTGAAGGATTCTGTCCTTTTCAAAGATTGTTTTGAAACAACTAAAGCAGCAGAGAACATGGATTTTGTAGCCAGGCTAATGTGGGTTCAAATCTGAACACAGCCTCATGCTGGCCATTTAATCTACAGCCAGTTACATAAGTATTCTAATATTCATTTCCTCATACATAAATTGAGAATTAAAATACACATGTCACAGGATTATTACAAAGCTCAGAGATGATGTATGTAAAATATCTGGCACTTACTATACCTAGGATCCCAAGCCAATAGTCATCGCCATCACCATCTTTATCTCACTACTGTTATTACGTGGATGATATCATTTAATCCTTACAATATTAAGAGACACTTATTGTTTTCAACAGATGTGGAAACTGAGTCTTAGAGAATTTAAATCAGTTGCTCAGGGTCAAACAATCCGTGGGATTTGAATAAAAGTCTATCAGAGCATACACCCTTAATACTAAACTATCATTATTACTGTTACTATTATTGCATTTTCATTATCTTTATTATCAGATATATTCAAAGACAGTTCAGGGTAAAATCTGGATAGTGCAAAATGCAACAACTATCTTTCCAAATGGCATTCAGTGTTGTGGGAAAGGAAAAGGATACTGGATTAAGAAGAGCTAGGTTTTAGTTTAGGTCTACGTCTTCCAAGTCATGTGACCCTAAATAAGTCTCCCACTGAGACTTAACTTCCTCAACTGTAAAGTGAGCTTGCTAATAACCACCCCGTGGCACAGCTTCAAAAATCAAATATAAAAATGTATATGCTAACACATATATATATATAATCTAAAAAAAATTTTTTTTTAATGGTTATGAAGAACCTGGGGCAAGAGAGGAATAAAGATGCAGACACAGAGAATGGACTCAAGGACACGGGGAGGGGGAAGGGTAAGCTGGGCCGAACTGAGAGAGTGGCATGGACTTATATACACTACCAAATGTAAAATAGATAGCTAGTGGGAAGCAGCCACATAGCACAGGGAGATCAGATCGGTGCTTTGTGACCACCTAGTGGGGTGGAATAGGGAGGGTAGGAGGGAGACACAAGAGGGAGGAGATATGGGGATATATGTATATATATGTCTGATTGACTTTGTTATAAAGCAGAAACTAACACACCATTGTAAAGCAATTATACTCCAATAAAGATGTTAAAAAATGTGTATGACAATATTTTGTACAGTATGAAATACTATATGAGCATGTTTATGTCAGTTGTATTAGTTTTACCACCATTACCAGAGGCCATGTCATGACTAGGTCCATGGAAGCTACCTTAGTTTGTAATAGAGAGTGGAAAAACGCTTCCGGCTCCACTAAGGGAAAAACCTACATCAACCTCACCCCAATGTTAATGGCAAAAAAAAAGCATCCAATCTAAAGTACTGTACCTGCATGTACAGGATGTCATTCCAAGACCTAAAAGAATACTAAAAAATGACAACAATAAACTGCTTAATCAATCTGTCTCCCCAAGATCAGAGAATATAGAAGTAACAATGTGGGATGTAGATGTGATGAGTCTTGTGTAATTTTGTTACTAAAACATTACCTTAAAGTTGACTTTTTCCAGTGTTCTCAGAGCCTCAATATTACCACTAATTGTCTCTTCCCATTAATTATCTGACAAAACTAGAAAAGATAGATTTGACTCTCCCAAGCACATATTCCTAAAACTAGATCTTCCTGTCAGTGAAAACATCACCACATCTAGAAATCTAGACCACTAAGAGAGATTTATCAGACCATCATTAGCCAGAATGACAGTCATCTGGCATATTCTACAATTCATTGAACAGTTCTGTGTGAGCACTTGCTCCTTCAGAACCCATACTCTGGAGTGATGGGCAAGCCTGATCTAATTATTTTCCTAAGTAGTACTGATCATAATTGCCCACATTGGCTCATAGAACCCACAAGTGATTAATGTCATAGCTGGTCCCTCAAAATGGGCCTCCTGATCCTCAAGTTATTCTAGGGGTCGGTATGAATATTTATATTCTTTCTAATGAAGTAAATTGGGGTGTACATGCTACAGATTGGAGTCATAAATTAGTGAAGGGCACAATAATCTTGTACTGTCTTGTACAATCCATGACAAGATTCTCTGCAAGAGAATGTAGAGTGTAGTGATAATTAGTGGAATAACCTGTGTATGCCTCCTGCAGGACACTGGACTGAGATGCACAGAACCATGGTATATATAATCACGCATTTTAGATGAAATATCTAGTAAGTCAATAAGTCTATAATTTATGGGAACTAAAATAATGTTCTTCTGAAAGTTGAGAAAGACTATGCTCTGGGTGCCTCCACATAGGATCAGATGGACAGATCAGTAGAATCACGAAATGCCCTCTACCTCAGGGCAGAGCTACGTCCCTGTTGTTCAACATTCTCAAGTGCTTAGTATAGTGCAGGGCATACTGCAGGCACTTTATAAACACTGTTGGATGGATGGATGGATGGATGACTAAATGACATCAATAAATGTAACCTAGCTGGCCAGAATCAGAGGCCAACATTTGGAGTAATCTTCTTGAGAAAGAAACCCTTCCCAAGTTTCTTTATTTAGCATAAGTGTTTTTATCCAAATATAAAAAATGCAAAAGCATTACCAGGGCCCAGAAAATTTTGTAAGTACAATAAGATTTCCACTTGATTTATGAAACGGACAAATGAAGTATCATAAGCATCTACTTTGATCTGAGTTTCTATTTCAGTCCTTCTCTCCAAATCACAACTTCAGGCAGCTATGTCTACATTACAAGATCTCATTCTCACATCCAGTTCTTGCTACACGGATCCACTGTATCGATTTTTTTTTTTGCAAGGCAATACAAATTTTTAAGTGAACTTCAAAACCACAAACTCAACTGACACAAATACACTACTACATATAAAATAGGTAACTAATAAGGACATACTGCATGGCACAGGAAACTCTACTCAATAGTAACTAATAAGGACCTACTGTATAGCATAGGAAACTCTACTCAATACTCTGTAACGGCCTGTATGGGAAAAGAATCTAAAAAAGAGTGGTATATGTATCAGTGATTCACTTTCCTGTACACCTGAAACTAACACAACATTGTAAATCAACTAAACTAAAAATTAAAAATAAAAAACCTCCAGAGCAGAGGCAAGAAGAACTACAATCCTGCAGCCTGTGGAACAAACATCACATTCACAGAAAGACAGACAAGATGAAAAAGCAGAGGGCTATGTACCAGATGAAGGAACAAGATAAAACCCCAGAAAAACAACTAAATGAAGTGGAGATAGGCAACCTTCCAGAAAAAGAATTCAGAATAATGATAGTGAAGATGATACAGGACCTCGGAAAAAGAATGGAGACAAAGATTGAGAAGATGCAATAAATGTTTAACAAAGACAGAGAAGAATTAACGAACAAATAAACAGAGATGAACAATACAATAACTGAAATGAAAACTACACTAAAAGGAGTCAATAGCAGAATAACTGAGGCAGAAGAATGGATAAGTTACCTGGAAGACAGAATGACGGCATTCACTGCTGCAGAACAGAATAAAGAAAAAAGAGTGAAAAGAAATGAAGACAGCCTAAGAGACATCCAGAACAACATTAAATGCAACAACCTTCACATTATAGGGGTCCCAGAAGGAGAAGAGAGAGAGAAAGGACCTGAGAAAATATTTGAAGAGATTATAATCAAAAACTTCCCTAACATGGGAAGGAAATAACCACCCAAGTCCAAGAAGCACAGAGATTCCCATACAGGATAAACCCAAGGAGAAACACGCTGAGACACATAATAATCAAACTGGAAAAAATTAAAGACAAGAAAAATTATTGAAAGCAGTAAGGGAAAAATGACAAATAACACAAAAGGGAACTCCCATAAGTTTAACAGCTGATTTCTCAGCAGAAACACTAAAAGCCAGAAGGGAGTGGCATAATATACTTAAAGTGATGAAAGGGAATAAACTACAACCAAGATTACTTACCTGGCAAAGATCTAATTCAGATTCAATAGAGAAATCAAAAGCTTTACAGACAAGCAAAAGCTAAGAGAATTCAGCACCACCAAACAAGCTCTACAACAAATGCTAAAGGAACTTCCCTTAGTGGGAAACACAAGAGAAGAAAAGGACCTACAAAACCAAACCCAAAACAATTAAGAAAATGGTCATAGGAACATACATATCGATAATTACCTTAAACGTGAATGTATTAAATGCTCCAACCAAAAGACACAGGTTTGCTGAATGGATACCAAAACAAGACCCATATATATGTTGGCTACAAGAGACCCACTTCAGACCTAGGGACACATACAGATCGAAAGTGAGGTGATGGAAAAAGATATTCCATGAAAATGGAAATCAAAAGAAAGCTGGAATAGTAATACTCATATCAGATAAAATAGACTTTAAAATAAAGAATGTTACAAGAGACAAGGAAGGACACAACATAATAATCAAGGGATCAATCCAAGAAGAAGATATAACAATTATAAATATATATGCACCCAATATGGGAGCACCTCAATACATAAGGCAACTGCTAACAGCTATAAAAGAGGAAATCGACAGTAACACAATAATAGTGGGGTACTTTAACACTTCACTTACACCAATGGACAGATCATCCAAAATGAAGAAAAATAAGGAATCAGAAGATTTAAAAGACACAATTGATATTTATAGGACATTCCATCCAAAAACAGCAGATTACACTTTCTTCTCAAGTGAGTACGGAATATTCTCCAGGATAGATCACACCTTGGGTCACAAATCAAGCCTCAGTAAACTTAAGAAAACTGAAATAATATCAGGCATCTTCTTTGATCACAACGCTATGAGATTAGAAATCAGTTACAGGGAAAGAACCTACAAAACACAAACACATGGAGGCTAAAAAATACATTACTAAATAACCAAGAGATCAATGAAGAAATCAAAGAAGAAATCAAAAAATACCTAGAGACAAATGACAATGAAAACACGATATCCAAAACCTATGGGATGCAGCAAAAGCAGTTCTAAGAGGGAAGTTTATAGCTATACAAGCCTACCTCCAGAAACAAGAAATCTCAAATAAAGAATCTAACCTTACACCTAAAGGAACTAGAGAAAAAAGAACAAACAAAACCCAGAAGTTAGCAGAAGGAAAGAAATAATAAAGATCAGATCAGAAATAAATGAAATAGAAACAAAGAA
>NC_041221.1:140827622-140841306 GCF_002837175.3 Physeter macrocephalus
CTACACGCAACTCTATGCCAATAAAATGGACAACCTGGAAGAAATGGACAAATCTTAGAAAGGTATAACCTTCCAAGACTGCATCAGGAAGAAATAGAAAATATGAACAGACCAATAACAAGTAATGAAATTGAAACTGTGATTAAAAATCTTCCAACAAAGAGAAGTCCAGGACCAGACGACTTCACAGGTGAATTCTATCAAATATTTAGAGAAGAGCTAACACCCCTCCTTCTCAAATTCTTCTAAAAATTTGCAGAGGAAGGAACACTCCAAAACTCATTCTATAAGGCCACCATCACCGTGATACCAAAACCAAACAAAGATACTACAAAAAAATAAAATTACAGGCCAATATCACTGATAAATATAGATGCGAAAATCTTCAAGAAGATACTAGCAAACAGAATCCAACAACACATTAAAAGGATCATACACCATGATCAAGTGGGATTTATCCCAAGGATGCAAGGATTCTTCAATATATGCAAATCAATCAATGTGATATACCATATTAACAAATTGAAGAATAAAAACCATATGATCATCCCAATAGATGCAGAAAAAGCTTTTGACAAAATTAGGCACCCATTAATGATAAAAACTCTCCAGAAACTGGGCATTAGAGGGAACCTACCTCAACATAATAAAGCCCATATATGACAAACCCACAGCAAACATCGTTCTCAATGGTGAAAAATTGAAAGCATTTCCTCTAAGATCAGGAACAAGACAAGGATGTCCACTCTCACACTACTATTCAACGTAGTTTTGGAAGTCCTAGCCATGGCAATCAGAGAAGAAAAAGAAATAAAGGAATACAAATTAGAAAAGAAGAAGTAAAACTGTCACTCTTTGCAGATGACATGATACTATACATAGAGAATCCTAAAGATGCCACCATAAAACTACCAGAGCTGATCAATGAATTTGGCAAAGTTGCAGGATACAAAATCAATGCACAGAAATCTCTTGCATTCCTATACACTAATGATGAAAAATCTGAAAGAGAAATTAAGGAAACACTCCCATTTACCATTGCAACAAAAAGAATAAAATACCTAGGAATAAACCTACCTAGGGAGACAAAAGACCTGTATGCAGAAAACTAAAAGACACTGATGAAAGAAATTAAAGATGATACCAACAGATGGAGAGATATACCATGTTCTTGGATTGGAAGAATCAATACTGTGAAAATGACTATACTACCCAAAGCAATCTACAGATTCAATGCAATCCCTATCAAATTACCAATGGCATTTTTTATGGAACTAGAACCAAAAATCTTAAAATTTGCATGGAGATACAAAAGACCCCTGGATAGCCAAAGCAGTCTTGAGGGAAAAAAACAGATCTCAAGGAATCAGACTCCCTGACTTCAGACTATACCACAAAGCTACAGTAATCAAGACAATATGGTACTGGCACAAAAACAAATATAGATCAATGGAACAAGATAGAAAGCCCAGAGAACCACACACACCTATGGTCAACTAATCTTTGACAAAGGAGGCAAGGATATACAATGCAGAAAAGACAGTCTCTTCAATAAGTGGTGCTGGGATAACTGGACAGCTACATGTAAAAGAATGAAATTAGAACACTCCCTAACACCATACACAAAAATAAACTAAAAATGGATTAGAGACCTAAAGGTAAGACCAAATACTATAAAACTCTTAGAGGAAAACCTAGAAAGAACACTCTTTGACGTAAATCACAGCAAGATATTTTTTGATCCACCACCTAGAGTTATGGAAATAAAAACAAAAATAAACAAATGTGACCTAATGAAACTTCAAAGCTTTTGCAGAGCAAAGGAAACCATAAACAAGACAAAAAGACTACCCTCAGAATGGGAGAAAATATTTGCAAATGAATCTACAGACAAAGGATTAATCTCCAAAATACATAAATAGCTTATGCAGCTCAATATTAAAAAAAGAACAACCCAATCCAAAAATGGGCAGAAGACCTAAATAGACATTTCTCCAAAGAAGACATACAGGAGGACAGTATGAGGTTCCTTAAAAAACTAAAAATAGAATTACTTTTTGATCCAGCAATCCCACTACTGGGCATATACCCAGAGAAAACCATAATTCAAAAAGACACATGCACCCCAATGTTCATTGCAGCACTATTTACAATAGCCAGGCCATGGAAGCAACCTAAATGCCCATCGACAGATGAATGGATAAAGAAGATGTGGTACATATATACAATGGAATATTACTCAGCCATAAAAAGGAATGAAATTGGGTCATTTGTTGAGATGTGGATAGATCTACAGACCCTCACACAGAGTGAAGTAAGTCAGAAAGAGAAAAATAAATATCGTATATTAATGCATATATGTGGAACCTAGAAAAATTATACAGATGAACCGGTTTGCAGGGCAGAAATTGAGAGACAGATGTAGAGAACAAACGTATGGACACCAAGGGGGGAAAGCGGCAGGGGGTTGGGGGTGGCAGTGTGATGAATTGGGCGATTGGTATTGACATGTGTACACTGATGTGTATGAAACTGATGACTAATAAGAACCTGCTGTATAAAAAAATAAATTAAATTAAAAAATAAAAACCTCCAAACTAAAATTAATATAAAAAAAGGCATGACCAAGATGTTTTAGGAGTTTAGATGAAATATATAAGAACAGAATTCAGGAGCAAGCCTTTTTTTTTGTTTGAAAAAAGTAATAGTAGACCAATTTTTCCAGCTTAAGTTAGTATCAGTCAGCAAATCCCTCATTAGACAGAGTTCGGACTCTATAATTAAATTTAATAAACAGATATTATGATCTATAGAGTCTACCTACGATTAATTAATACTGTTCTGCTCATACATTAATATGTGAATAATATTTAGCAGGTCTTTTATCTGTGTGAAGTGTTTATGATTATTAAAATAATTATTTGCTAACAGGTATAGACTAGAGCAGATAAATAATATTTAAATGATGATGATCTAGGTCTCAAAGTCAATCAATGACTTCACTATATCCTGGAATGCTTATAGAATT
Source organism: Physeter macrocephalus (assembly GCF_002837175.3). NCBI lineage: Eukaryota > Metazoa > Chordata > Mammalia > Artiodactyla > Physeteridae > Physeter > Physeter macrocephalus. The sequence continues at coordinate 140,830,651 of NC_041221.1, forward strand.
TTCCCTAAGTAACCAGGTAATTCCAAAACATTTGTGTACATGTGATTCTCCAAGAGAGCTGGTTAAAATGCAAATTCTAGGACATTACCCAAACACTCCAGTTTAGAATCTCTGAGCAAAAGAAGCTCATGAATTTTCATTTTAAATAATAATCCCAACTGATTCTGATGCAGTAGGGAAAGGTCTAGACATGGATTTATTCTTAAACTGCCATTTATTCTAATCATAATTTTGGGGGACAATAAATTCTAAAATGTTCCAAAATTATAGTCAGAAAATTATGGAGATAATTAATACGGGACATGTGTAAAGGGGGTAGAAAAAGAGGATTTTGAGATAATTAATTGTTCCTTCTCAGAGAACATGAGACTTAACATAATTTTTAAAAGAACAAAACACTTCAGAAGGAGAGATCTTGCCTCTATTTTTATTTCAAAAACCTTACTTTTATTTGGGATTGGGCGGGAGTATTCTGCCCACTGAAAGATCACAAAGAAGTGAGAGAGAAAATCAAGTAAATAATTGGTATAATATATAAAACAGAACACAGTGTCCGAAAAAGAGTATATTTGCAAGGAGTATTTGTTGAATAAAATGAACAAATGTCTTAATTAATGAATAATTATAGTAGTTCATAGGAAGAAATATATTTTTACAGACGTCAGAATTGTCTATTTGATAAAGTTTTCTGGTAACATAATTCAGGGGTCCATTCTATAAAATGATGTTAAGGTTGATAATAGTTTTAACCTAATAGTGTTATCAACTAAGGTTGATAATAGTTGTTAGCCAGTAATATTTTCATTGCAAGTGGCAGAAACTCTAGTTCAAAGAGGCTTTAACATGAACTAAATAGAGATTTTTTAAGTGGGAAAACCAAGAGTGGTTTTTTTGACTTCAGGTACAGCTGGATCCAGAGCACAAAGTTTTGTTGTTGTTGTTTTTTCCAAAATTCTAGTTTTCTCATCTCTCGTCTCTGCATTTCTCTGTGCTTGCTCCATTCTCATTCAAGCTCTCTCCTCATGATGACAAGAAGGCTGCCATTAGTTCCAATTCCATATCACATGCTACCAGTAATTTTACCAGTAAAAAGAGAGTACTTTTATGCCAATAGCTCGAGCAAAATTTTCCCCAGATGAGCTCTTATTGGGACCTAGTAACATGACTTAGGCCACACACCTGTCATTGAACCAATCACTGTGGCCAAGGACGCAGCCTTAAGCCTGAAACATACCTACCCCTTGACTTGAAGCATGGCTAGCCACACCCAACCAACATGGACTGAGAATGGAGGAATAATAGTTCTCAAAGAAAAAATAAGGTGCTATTATCAGCATGTGAAATTTACTATGTAAAAATCTACAATAGATACTGTCAAACTGAAGTCCTTCTGAACGAACCAAGAGAAATGAGCTTTAAAGAAAAATTCATGTGAGAGTAAGTGTATTCATTATGGCATTCCTGGGTCAGAGGCGGGTATAAATATCTTTGTAGTTAAGATGAAGGACGGGGCTTCCCTGGTGGCGCAGTGGTTGAGAGTCCACCTGCCGATTCAGGGGACACGGGTTCATGCCCCGGTCCGGGAAGATCCCACATGCCGCGGAGCGGCTGGGCCCATGAGCCATGGCCGCTGGGCCTGCGCGTCCGGAGCCTGTGCTCCGCAACCAGAGAAGCCACAACGGTGAGAGGCCCGCATACCGAAAAAAAAAAAAAAAAGAGGAAGAGGGGGTAAAGGTGAAGGAGGGGAGGAGACAACAACGGTGCTAAAAATAATTTTGAGATGTTAAGGTAAGAACATTCAGTTTGGGACACTTCTTTGCCGTACTACACTGAAATAGGATAGAGGTTCATACAATTTTAGGGTTATTAGGTCCTTAAATACCACCTCATCTAAGTAACTGGGTTGCGAAGAAAGAAATAAAACATCTCAGGATTTGGCTCCTTCTACATGTCTATTTCCATCTCTCACCATTTAATCCATCGTTTTACTGTCTATCCCTGTATTGTCCAATGTGGTAGCCATTTGGCCACTGAGCACTTGAAATGTGGCTAGGTCAAACTGAGTTGTGCTCTAAGTATAAAATACACAGAGAACTTCAAAGACAGTATGAAAACATGAAGTAAAATGTTTCATTAATTTTTTATATTGATTAGTCATAGAAATGATATCTGGGATATATTGGGCTAAATGAAATATATTATTAAAATTAATTTGATCAACTTTTTTTTAGTTTTTTTAACATGACTACTATACAATTTTAAATTATAAGTCATGTTTACTTATATAACTCATATTTGTGGTTCTTGATAGGTTTTTGTGAGTCACCACTTTTCTATCCACACTTTTAGTGGCTACCACACATGTTGGATGGCAGGGATATTGAATAATATCCTCCAAACTGAAGAAACTATGAGACTGAAACATGAAACAGGCAACTCTATAAAATGCAATTATGAAGTTTATTGTGTGTACTTACTTACGGGTAGGATTGAGCAGACAGCAATCCAGAAGCATTTGCAGCTACATTCTGCACCCCTTAAAAGGAGTACAGGGGGATTTAACAGGGCCAAACCTAAGAACAGAATCTGACTACCAAGTGAGAAGCACTTTCACACCGATGGAAACCAGGGTTTTTTTCCTCCCGCCCCCTCCCAGGTGTCTCATGAGCACTAACCATGTGTCAGCATAAGACATTCTTCCAGTGTTCAGTAAGTCAGACAGAGAAAGACAAATATCATATGATATTGCTTATATGTGCAATTTTTAAAAATGGTACAAATAAACTTATCTTCAAAACAGAAATAGTCACAGATGTAGAAAACAAATTTATCGTTGCCCAGGGGAAAAGGGGAAGTGGGGAGAGGGATAAATTGGGAGATTGGGATTGACATATACACACTGTTATACATAAAATAGATAACTAATAAGAACCTGCTGTATAGCACAGGGAACTCTACTCAGCACTCTGTAATGACCTATATGAGAAAAGAATCTAAAAAAGAGTGGATATGTGTATACATATAACTGATTCACTTTGCTGTACAGCAGAAACTAACACAACATTGTAAATCAACTATACTCCAATAAAAATAAAATAAGTTTTAAAAGGCATTCTTCCAGTTTTCATATCAGATGAAGGCAAGCGTAAAAGTCAATAAGGAACTTACCTGGCTTGGGCACATTCCTTGTTTGTAGACTGAAGTTCAGTCACGTAGAAGGGAGAGAGAGTAGGACTTTGAGACCAAGATGGAGCTGACAAAATGGAGTCAGTGTGATTCAGCTATACAAACATGCCCTCTTCTTTCTAATTTCCTGGCCAATGCACATATTCTTACCACTGCCTGGAACACTCCTACCTTCTGTGCATCCTCAGGGTTGAGCATAAGTCACCCCATCAGGGACAGTGTTCTTGACTGCCCCCTTGTATGTGTTCTCACAGCTCCTTTCCACCACATTCCTCACACTGTGTTGTTACCACTTGCTTGTTAATCTTCCAAGCCCCCTGATTTCAGGCACCATGTTTTTCTTGTTCACCACTGTATCCTAAACACATAGTAAGTGCTCATTAAACATTTACTGGACTGATGTAGAAAAATTAAGGTTAAGTTACTCTCTCATAGTTCCCCAGAAACTCAAGAATCCTCTAGCCTACCAGGAATAGAAAGTATACCCTGTATTCAAATTTCTGGTCTTTAAATTTTCTAGAACATATTATCTCTTCCTTTATTTCTAAATAGTAAGAATGGTTCATTTGCATTTTTTACCTCATAGGTGACTTAATGGAGGGGTTTTGTCCCCAGAGACTTGAAAGAGGATCCTCCAGTGAAAGCACAGTAATACTTTGCATAGTTAACAGAGATCTGCAATCAAAAATCTTATGATCTAAGCATCAAGACAAACAACTATCATAACATTTAAAACACACACTATATTTACTTTCCAGCTTTTTAATTATAAAATCAATGGAGTGTTAATCATTTAAGCATTAGCTTGCTCATTGGGGATTCCCAAACTCTTCTTTCAGAGGCATACATTTATAAGTTGCTCAATTTACCCAATACGTCAGAACAATTTCCATTAGAAAATATGAATATTTAATGAAAAGAAAACTGGTACTAGCCACTTCTCTTAAGTATCTAACGAGTTACTGGAAGAAATGAAATATGTGAGTGAGTTATCTCACTTCCTATTTCCATCATGTAACTGTCTTCTGCAGCTGCCTTTGAACGTCGTCCTATGTTTTGTTTTGGAGCTGTGTTTTTGTTGTGATGTGCCTAGTTGGTTGTGAGGTTTTGCTTATTTATTGGGCGATAAAGGGATATCAGTGAGATACAGCGTGTTTCCCTAGACATGAACCACTGCAAAAAAAGCTGTGCTGTTTCTTCCCACCAGATATCACTGTAAATGAAACAATTAGGGATGTGTGTGTGTGTGTGTGTGTGTAATGTAAGAGATTAATTTAAATATGGTCATATGCCTTGAATATTGCAGCTGGAAAAGTGCCCTCACACATTTTTATCTTATTGACCCTCAGTGGAGGTTATCATTATTCCCAGTTTACAAATGAATCCACAGAGGACTGGAGAGGTGACATGCTTGCCCAAGTGCCACAGCCAAGATTCAACCTAAGACTTTAAATTTCATCTTTGTCCTCTACCCCAAACCTCCCTGATATCTGGTATACCTTTTAAAACATTTGCTTTTACAAAATCTCTAATTTCAACTTAATTTTATTATTTGCCTCTTTCTTGTTCAACTCAAGAGTACTTGGTACACAGTGAGTATGCATTAAATGTTACCTATATTATTATTCTTTCTTTTAAAGTGAGGTTACTGAATAGAGATGGCTTTTTTTTTAAGTTGGATTCTATTTCACTGTATTGCTAATTGTTCTCCTTTTAAGGCATGTAAGTAGACTTCTTATTCCTTGGCTCCATGTTTACATCGTCCGCCTCTCTATGATTCCATGTTCCTCTAAGGCATAGGGCAAATTCTTTGAGTGATGTCAATACCAGAGGTCTCAAATACTTGTCATAATTTAAAGCCCTAATTGTCTCTCTGCAGCTTCTATAATGGTGCCACTTAGTATGGAATCTTCTTTCTGGGCCAAAGGGAGGGTAAATTTCATGCTCTCTTGTTTCAAGTAGGGTTGGTATATTTTTTCTCTTTTCACTAGCTTTTTTGAACCCTTCTAATTTCCTTCACTTTTAATTTTCAACTCCTCTCTTTCCATTAGAGTGCTTAAAACCCACTTTCACAACCCTGTGAGAATTTCCTTGAACCCCACTGAATCCTTGATAGTGTCCTCAGAATTGGAAAAGAGAGGCCCTGAAACAAATATTTTCAATCTATAGAAAAGACCACTTGATTTTTTTTCTTTTTGCTTTTGTTCATGTAGATAAAATGAACCCTAATAATGGTACTCTAATCAGAGAATTTGATCTTCTGGCCCAGGTTAGATGCACGTAAACCCTACAGTCAGTTTGGTTTAATGACAAAGGAACATGTTTCTCTGAGTGGAAGGAAAGGAGGAAATCACAGTCAGAGGGGAGATAAAGAGATAGTGGTACATGGTATTAAGGGACTGGGAAGCTTATGTTTAGTTTTGGAAACTTCATTTCTTCAATGAATGATAGAGAGCCTAATACCTGCAAAATACCACCTAGAAAAGTTTTCACTTTCTTAAATTGTACCACGTAGTGCTTGAGAAATTAAACTCTGTATTGGTTAGTTTGTTAGAGCTAGTAACAACCAGCTATAACTAGCTAGTTTGTTATGGCTAGTATGAGTTTGTTACAGCTGGCTTGCTATAGTACTATTAGTTTGTTACAGCTAGTTTGTTACAGCTAAACCAGAGTAGTTAGTTTGTTATTACTGTAAGAACTACAACATTTCATTGCCTATTCACAAGAAAAGTTTATTCCTAGCTCACTAAAATCGAAAATCAGTGTTCCTAATTTGTAGGAAGTTCTCTTCCATGTGGAGAATCAGAGATCTGGACTCCTTCACTCCTGAGAATACTGCTCACCATTTATGGGCTAGAAAATAATCACACTGGCACACTTGCAGAAAGAGGGGCTGAGAAATGTAGTCCAGGAAAAACAAACAAACCAAAAAAGAAAAACAACTTTGGTGAATAGTTGGTAAATCTCTGCTACCAGCTTTGAATTGAATCCTGATTTGAATCCTGGCCCCATAGCTGACTAACTTTGTGGTCAGGGACAAGTAACCTGAATGAGGAATATAATATCTCTCTATGCTTGGTTGTGGGGATAAGTGATGTAAAAATCATAACAAACTTCCAACATTTCTTAAGTGCCAGATAACATCCCAGGTTTTTTCCACATTATTTTATATAATTTTCAGAATCCACCTATAAAGTAGCAACTATTATTATCATCTCTGTTTTGTAGACTGAAGTAATAGTAGATGAAGTAAAAATATAACCAACAACTGTTCATGTCCCCCTGTATCCACATTCTTACAATGTGATTTTCCAGTAACTCACATCAAAAGATGGAATCCCTACCCCACGAATCTGATCTGATCTTGTGACTTGCTTCTGCCAACAGAATGTGGCAAAAGTGACACTACCAACTTGGAGCCTAGATTACTAGCTTTTTTGGACCCCCACAACCACCATGTGGACAAGTCCAGGCTTACATGGTAGAGGGTGAGAAAACATGTGCCAAAGATATTTCTTGGGTGAAGCACATCTAGAGTGATCCATCCTCCCAGCTGACTCACCAGCTCACAGACATATGAGCTAGCCAAAACGAAAACAGCCTAGCCCGGCCCAGACCAGAAGAACCGCCCTGTCAAACCATAGATCATGAGTTTAATAAATTCTATTTTAATCTACTTTGGTGTGGTTTGTTATACAGCATTATTTGTGGTAATAAGTAGCTGAGCGAGAAGTCCCAAGACGTTGCATTACCAGCTTTAGGTCACATATACTGTAAGCAATAGAGCAGGAGTGAACCATAATCTATGGAATCTAAAACTTATGTCATCAGAAAGAACACAAATGGACTTCCCTGGTGGTGTACTGGTTAAGGATCTGCCTGCCAATGCAGCGGACACAGGATCAATCCCTGGTCCAGGAAGATCCCACATGCCATGGAGCAGTAAAGCCTGTGTGCCACAACTACTGAGTCTGCTCTCTAGAGCCCACGTGCCACAACTACTGAGGCCCACATGCCTAGAGTCCGTGCTCTGAAACTAGAGAAGCCACCACAATGAGAAGCCAGAGCATCACAACAAAGAGTAGCCCCCACTCGCTGCAACTAGAGAAAGCCCGCGTGCAGCAACAAAGACCCAATGCAGCCCAAAATTAATTAATTAATCAACTAATTTTTTAAAAAAGACAAATATCAAATGTTGGTGAGGATGTGGAAAAAAGAGAACCCTCCTACATGCACCCCAATGTTCACAGCAGCATGGTTTACATTTGTTAAGATATGGAAGCATCCTAAGTGTCCATCAATAGACTGGTGAACAAACAAGGTGTGGTACAGCCAACATCATTCTCAATGGTGAAAAACTGAAACCATTTCCACAAAGATCAGGAACAAGACAAGGTTGCCCACTCTCACCGCTATTATTCAACATAGTTTTGGAAGTTTTAGTCACAGCAATCAGAGAAGAAAAAGAAATAAAAGGAATCCAAATCAGAAAGGAGGAAGTAAAACTGTCACCGTTTCCAGAGGACAGCATAGTATACAAAGAGAATCCTAAAGATGCAACGAGAAAACTACTAGAGATAATCAATGAATTTGGTAAAGTAGCAGGATACAAAATTAATGCATAGAAATCTTTTGCATTCCTACACATTAATGATGAAAAATCTGAAAGAGAAATCAAGGAAACACTCCCATTTACCACTGCAACAAAAAGAATAAAATACCTAGGAATGAACCTACCTAAGGAAACAAGAGACCTGTATGCAGAAAACTATAAGACACTGATGAAAGAAATTAAAGATGATACAAACAGATGGAGAGATATACCATGTTCTTGGATTAGAAGAATCAACACTGTGAAAAGGACTATACTACCCAAAGCAAATTACAGATTCAATGCAATCCCTATCAAATTACCAATGGCATTTTTCAAAGAATTAGAAGAAAAATTTTGCAATTTGTATAGAAACACAAAAGACCCCGAATAGCCAAAGCAATCTGGAGAAAGAAAAACGGAGCTGGAGGAATCAGGCTCCTGGACTTCAGACTATACTATAAAGCTACAGTAATCAAGACAGTATGGTAGTGGCACAAAACCAGAAATATACGTCAACAAAACAGGATAGAAAGCCCAGAGATAAACCCACACACCTATGGTCACCTTATTTTTAATAAAGGAAGCAAGAATATACAAAGGAGAAAAGACAGCCACTTCAATAAGTGGTGCTGGGAAAACTGGACACCTACATGTAAAAGAATGAAATTAGAACACTCCCTAACACCATACACAAAAATAAACTCAAAATGGGTTAAAGACCTACATGTAAGGCCAGACACTATCAAACTCTCAGAGGAAAACACATAAATCACAGCAAGATCCTTTTTGACCCATCTCCTAGAGAAATGGAAATAAAAACATAAATAAACAAATGGGACCTAATGAAACTTAAAAGCTTTTGCACAGCAAAGGATACCATAAACAAGACCAAAAGACAACCCTCAGAATGGGAGAAAATATTTGCAAATGAAGCAACTGACAAAGGATTAATCTCCAAAATTTATAAGCAACTCATGCAGCTCAATAACAAAAAAACAAACAACCCAATCCAAAAATGGGCAGAAGAACTAAATAGACATTTCTCCAAGGAAAATATACAGATTGCCAACAAACACATGAAAGAATGCTCAACATCACTAATCATTAGAGAAATGCAAAACAAACTGAAATGAAGTATCACCTCACACCAGTTAGAATGGCCATCACCAAAAAATCTAGAAACAATAAATGCTGGAGAGGGTGTGGAGAAAAGGGAACCCTCTTGCACTGTTGGTGGGAATGTAAATTGATACAGCCACTATGGAGAACAGTATGGACGTTCCTTGCAAAACTAAAAATAGAACTACTATATGACGCAGCAATCCCAATACTGGTCATACACCCTGACAAAACCATAATTCAAAAAGAGTCATGGGCTTCCCTGGTGGCGCAGTTGTTGAGAGTCCACCTGCTGATGCAGGGGACACAGGTTCGTGCCCTGGTCTGGGAGGATCCCACATGCCGTGGAGCGGCTGGGCCCATGGGCCATGGCTGCTGGGCCTGTGCGTCTGGAGCCTGTGCTCCACAATGGGAGAGTCCACAGCAGTGAGAGGCCGGTGTACAGAAAAGAAAAAAAAAAAAAGAGTCATGTACCACAATGTTCATTGCAGCTCTATTTACAATAGCCAGGGAAAAAAAGAAAATGGTTCTGAAGAACCTAGGGCAGGACAGGAATAAAGACACAGACGTAGAGAATGCACTTGAGGACACGGGGAGGGGGAAAGGTAAGCTGGGACGAAGTGAGAGGGTGGCATGGACTTATATATACTACCAAATGTAAAATAGATAGCTAGTGGGAAGCAGCCGCATAGCACAGGAAGATCAGCTCAGTGCTTTGTCACTTCCTAGAGGGGTGGGATAGGGAGGATGGGAGGGAGACTCAAGAGGGAGGCGATATGGGGATATACGTATATGTATAGCTGAATCACTTTGTTATAAAGCAGAAACTAACACACCATTGTAAAGCAATTATACTCCAATAAAGATGTTTAAAAAAAAAAGAAGGTGTGGTAATATATACACAATGGAATACTACTCAGCCATAAAAGATAATGAAAAAATGCCATCTGCAGCAACATGGATGGACTGGAGGGCATTATGCTAAGTGAAATAAATGGGACAGAGAGAGACAAATACTGTATGATAGCACATGTGGAATGTAAAAACTACAGCAAACTAGTGAATATAACAACAATAACAAAAAAAAAGCAGACTCACAGATATAGAGAGCAATCTAGTGGTTACCAGTGTGGAGAGGGACAGGGGGAGGAGCCATAAGAGGTAGGGGATTAAGAGGTAGAAACTATTATGTATGAAATAAGCTACAAGGATACATTGTACAACAGAGGGAATAAGGCCAATATTTTATAATAACTATAAATGGACTATAACCTTTAAAAATTTTGAATCACTATATTGCACACCTGTAGCTTACATAATATTTTACATGAACTATACTTTAATTTTAAAAAGTAAATGCATTTATCCAGAATAAGTAAATAAAACCTATATCTTCAGCTACAATATGCTAAGATAATTATCTCATCAAATTGTCTGATGTGCTCAACTAATAAAAGCCATTAATACTCTGCTCTTTATTAAACTCTAAAGTGCAAGGCATACTAGTGTTTGCCTTGTCGATGTTAGTTGCTCACAACTCTTTCTCCAATACTAGCACTGTGAGTCACATGTAATGTCTTCAGTAAATACTTTTTTTTTTTTTTTTTTTTTTGCCGTCCGCAGGCCTCTCACTGTTGTGGCCTCTCCCGTTGCGGAGCGCAGGTCCCGGATGCGCAGGCTCAGCGGCCATGGCTCACGGGGCCCAGCCGCTCTGCGGCATGTGGGATCTTCCCGGACCGGGGCACGAACCCGTGTCC
>NC_041221.1:140841330-140844022 GCF_002837175.3 Physeter macrocephalus
GGCACGAACCCGTGTCCCCTGCATCGGCAGGCAGACTCTCAACCACTGCTCCACCAGGGAAGCCCAGTAAATACTTTTTGAATGAATTACTAAAAGTTTGCTACTCAGATAAATCAGCAATAAGCCCACCCTCAAGGAGCTGAGTCTAAAAGAGAAGATTAAACACAGACATAAATAATGGCAATATAAGATGAAAAGGGTTATGTGCGACAGGCAGAGAGTCAATAGAGCATTCTAGGAATTCAGAGGTGGAGAAATTTCTTACTGCAAGGGAGGTAGTAAACTATTTCACTGAGATGATGATGTTTGCTTTTATCTTCAGCGAATGGATTTTAAACATATGAAGACTATCAGCACGCATTCCAGCCATGGGGACATCAAGAACAACCCATGGTAGTAAGAAACAATAACATGAACACAAGGAAACAGTGAATGTTTTCTACTGGGTGAAAAATAAATTAAATCTACTTCATGAGTCAAAGACTTCATGCAATCAAATCCCTTCACCCTGACTCAGAGACTCTGACGATTGGCTGCATCTGGTTCTAACTCCTATCACTTAATTCACCTCTTTCTTATTCATTCAGTGATTTTTACTTTAATCCATTTTTCATTATTTTTTTTTAAAAAGGCATTATTTATCTAAGAACACAGCTAGGCACCATTTCCAAAGATTAGAAAGGAAAATGAATTTCACCCACGTCTTTCAGAATAGAGTAGAAGACTTTGAAAGGCAACGACCACTTGTACTCCTCTCTTTCACTTCTCAGAGCACCTGTCACAAAATGATGCTCAAATGAAAGCTGAACACACAAATACACAAAAATAATAGCTCGTTTTACATTAATTTAAAAGTTGATTAAGAGAAAAATCGCCCTTTTTTCCAACAAGGTGCTCACTTAATGTTCACTACTGGTTACTTCTACAAAGCTCAATTGTATTTATTAAATAAGTCTACATATTAATGGGAATCACTTACTGTCCTGGGGCATCAGGCTCGGCAAGTTGTCTAAGATATTATCCTTGCCTTGAAGGCGCAGAGAGATGTAAAAGCCAGGGACTAGTCCAGGCTCCGAGGATCCAATGGTGAATGAGATAGAGAAAGTCCTTATTCTCAGAGAGTTTCCAGACCAGAAAGGGGATACCTACAACAAAGAAAAATACTATTATAAAACTTTAAGATAATTCCAAAAAGTGATATATGCTACAAGATAATAAAGCAATGTAATATAACAGAAAGCTATTGAGTCTAACTTCTTTAAATAGGGGCTCAGGAAAGACTTTCTGAAGAACTGCCATTTAAGCTGACAATCTGAGGACAGCGTGTTCTAGGCAGTGTGAGTGGCAATTCAAAGGCCTTATGTTTACCTCACACCAGTCAGAATGGCCATCATTAAAAAGTCTGCAAATAACAAATGCTGGAGAGGGTATGAAGAAAAGGGAACCCTCCTACATTGTTGGAGGAAATGTAAATTGGTACAACCACTACGGAGAACAGTATGGAGGTTTCTTCAAAAATTAATAACAGAGTTATCATATGATTCAGTAATCCCACTCCTGGTCATATATCTGGAGAAAACTCTAATTCAAAAAGATACATGTAACCCAATGTTCATAGCAGCACTTTTCACAATAGCCAAGACATGGAAGCAACCTAAGTGTTCATTGATAGATCAATGGATAAATAAGATGTGGTATATGTATACAATGAAATACTACTAAGCCATAAAAAATAATGAAATAATGCCATCTGAAGCAACATGGATGGACCTAGAGATTATCACACTAAGTGAAGTAAGTCAGGAAGAGAAAGATAAATATCATATGATATCACATATATGTGGAATCTAAAATATGACACAAATGAACATATCTATGAAACAGAAACAGACCTAAAGACTTAGAAAATAAACTTATGGTTACCAAAGGGTGGGGAGAGTGGAGAGATAAATTAGGAGTTGGGATCAAGAGATACAAAAACAACAAGGTCCTACTGTATAACACAAGGAATTATATTCAATATCTTATAATAAACTATAATGGAAAAGAATCTGAAAAAGAATAGATATATATAAATCAATTTGCTGTACACCAGAAACTGACAGAACATTGTAAATCAAGTAAACTTCAATAAAAACAAAACATAGGCCTAAAGTCTAGAATAAACTAGCTTATACATCACATATATCACTATTTAAAGTGAGGTAAGTAACTTAAGACAACTTAGAAAGAGATAATGGCACACTAAACAGTCAGTGTTTAAAGTTCAAAGCTAGGCAAAAAAACCCCCCAAAAACCCAAAAAAGCTATGCACAAACTCCACTGAGACAATCTCACTCACAGCACTTTCAGAGTGAGGACTCATGTACAAGCTGTGAGTTTGCCTGATCTGTTAACCACAAATTATCCCTGGCTGTCAACCATGAATTGGAGGCCACGCCTAACTACCTTGGCTTCCTCTCTTGCTATCTGTCATGATGTCAAGTTCTTGGCACCCTTGGATGCCTGTGCTAAAAGGCAATTTTGGGGTTTTTTTTTGTTTATTTAAAAACTTTATTGGAGTATAATTGCTTTAAAATGGTGTGTTAGTTTCTGTTCTATAACAAAGCGAATCAGCTATACATATACATATATCCCCATATCTCCTCCCTCTTGCGCCTCCCTCCCACCCTCCCTATCCCACCCCTCTACA
>NC_041221.1:140844109-140857698 GCF_002837175.3 Physeter macrocephalus
CTCCCCGTATCCTCAAGTCCATTCTCTAGTAGGTCTGTGTCTTTATTCCCGTCTTGCCCCTAGGTTCTTCGTGACCTTTTTTTTTTTTTTAGATTCCATATATATGTGTTAGCATACGGTATTTGTTTTTCTCTTTCTGACTTACTTCACTCTGTATGACAGACTCTAGGTCCATCCACCTCACTACAAATAACTGAATTTCATTTCTTTTAATGGCTGAGTAATATTCCATTGTATATATGTGCCACATCTTCTTTATCCATTCATCTGTCGATGGACACATAGGTTGATTCCATGTCCTGGCTATTGTAAATAGAGCTGCGATAAACATTCTGGTAAATGACTCTATTTGAATTATGGTTTTCTTAGGGTCTATGCCCAATAGTGTGATTGCTGGGTCCTATGGTTGTTCTATTTTTAGTTTTGTAAGGAAACTCCATACTGTTCTCCACAGTGGCTGTATCAATTTACATTCCCACCAACAGTGCAAGAGGGTTCCCTTTTCTCCACACCCTCTCCAGCATTTATTGTTTATCTTATTTGGAGAAATGTCTATTTAGGTCTTCTGCCCATTTTGGATTGGGTTGTGTGTTTTTTTGATATTGAGCTGCATGTAAATTTTGGAGATTAATCCTTTGTCAGTTGCTTCACTTCCAAATATTTTCTCCCATTCTGAGGGTTGTCTTTTGGTCTTCCATATGGTTTCCTTTGCTGTGCAAAAGCTTTTAAGTTACATTAGGTCCAATTTGTTTATTTTTGGTTTTATTTCCATTTCTCTAGGAGGTGGGTCAAAAAGGATCCTGCTGTGATGTCCTAGAGTGTTCTGCCTATGTTTTCCTCTAAGAGTTTGATAGTGTCTGGCCTTACATTTAGGACTTTAATTCATTTTGAGTTTATTTTTGTGTATGGTGTTAGGAAGTGTTCTAATTTCATTGTTTTACATGTAGCTGTCCAGTTTGCCCAGCAACACTTATTGAAGAGGCTGTCATTTCTCCATTGTATATTCTTGCCTCCTTTATCAAAAATAAGGTGACCATAGGTGCATGGGTTTATCTCTGGGCTTTCTACCCTGTTCCATTGGTCTATATTTCTGTTTTTGTGCCAGTACCATACTCTCTTGATTACTGTAGCTTTGTGGCATAGTCTGAAGTCAGGGAGCCTCATTCCCCCAGCTCCATTTTTCTTCCTTAAGATTGCTTTGGCTATTCGGGGTCTTTTGTGTTTCCATACAAATTGTGAAATTTTTTGTTCTAGTTCTGTGAAAAATGCCATTGGTCGTTTGATATGGATTGCATTGAATCTGTAGATTGCGTTGGGTAGTATAGTCATTTTAACTATATTGATTCTTCCAATCCAAGAACATGGTATATCTCTCCATCTGTTTTTATAATCTTTCATTTCTTTCATCAGTGTCTTATACTTTCTGCATCCAGGACTCTTGTTTCCTTAGGTAGGTTTATTCCTAGGTATTTTATTTTTTTTGTTACAGGGGTAAATGGGAGTGTTTCCTTGATTCCTCTTTCAGATTTTTCATCATTAGTGTATAGGAATGCAAGACATTTCTGTGCATTAATTTTGTATCCTGCTACTTTACCAAATTCATTGATTAGCTCTAGTAGTTTCCTGGTAGCATCTTTAGGATTCTCTATGTATAGTATCACGTCATCTTCAAACAGTGACAGCTTTACTTTTGTTTTCCAATTTGGATAGCTTTTATTTCTTTTTCTTCTCTGATTTCTGTATCTAAAACTTCCAAAACTATGTTTATTAATAGTGGTGAGAATGGAAAACCTTGTCTTGTTCCTGATCGTAGAGGAAATGGCTTCAGATTTTCACCATTGAGAATGATGCTAGATGTGGGTTTGTCATATACCGTCTTTATTATGTTGAGGTAAATTCCCTCTATACCTACTTTCTGGAGGGTATTTTACCATAAATGGTGTTGAATTTTGTCTAAAGCTTCTTCTGCCTCTGTTCAGATGATCACATGGTTTTTCTCCTTCAATTTGTTAATATGGTTAATCACATTGATTAATTTGTATATATTGAAGAATCCTTGCATTCCTGGGATAAACCGCACTTGTTTATGGTGTATGATCCTTTTAATGTGCTGTTGGATTCTGTTGGCGTGTATTTTATTGATGATTTTTGCATCCATATTCATCAGTGATATTGGCCTGTAGCTTTCTTTCTTTGTGACATCTTTGTCTGGTTTTCATATGAGGGTGATGGTGGCCTTGTAGAATGAGTTTGGGAGTGTTCCTCCCTCTGCTATCTTTTGGAAGAGTTTGAGAAGGATAGCTGTTAGCTCTTCTCTAAATGTTTGATAGAATTTGCCTGTGAAGCCATCTGGTCCTGGGCTTTTGTTTGTTGGAAAATTTTTAATCACAGTCTCAATTTCAGTGCTTGTGATTGGTCTGTTTTATTTTCTACTTCTTCCTGGTTCAGTCTTGGAAGGTTGTACTTTTCTAAGAATTTGTCCATTTCTTCCAGGTTGTCCATTTTCTTGGCATATAGTTGCTTGTAGTAATCACTGATAGTCCTTTGTATTTCTGAAGTGTGAGTTGTTACACTTCCTTTTTCATTTCTAATTCTATTGATTTGAGTCTTCCCCCCCTTTTTTTGATGAGTCTGGCTAATGGTTTATCAATTTTGTTTATCTTCTCAAAGAACCAGCTTTTAGTTGTATTGATCTTTGCTATCGTTTCCTTCATTTATTTTTCATTTATTTCTGATCTGATCCTTATGATTTCTTTCCTTCTGCTAACTTTGGGGTTTCTTTGTTCTTCTTTCCCTAATTGCTTTAGGTGTAAGGTTAGCCTGTTTGAGATGTTTCTTGTTTCTTGAGGTAGGATTGTATTGCTATAAACTTCCCTCTTAAAACTGCTTTTGCTGCATCCCATAAGTTTGGTGTTGTCACGTTTTTATTTTCATTTGTTTCTAGGTATTTTTTATTTCTTCTTTGATTTTTTTAGAATTCTCTTGGTTATTTAGTAGTGTATTGTTTAGCCTGCATGTGTTTGTATTTTTTACAGAATTTTTCCTGTAACGGATATCTAGTCTCATAGCATTGTGGTTGGAAAAGATACATGATATGATTTCAATTTTCTTAAATTTACCAAGCCTTGATTTGTGATCCAAGGTATGATCTATCCTGGAGAATGTTCCATGACCACTTGAGAAGAAAGGGTATTCTGTTGTTTTTGTTTGGAATGTCCTATAAATATCAGTTAAGTCCATCTTTTTTAATATATCATTTAAAGCTTGTGTTTCCTTATTTATTTTCATTTTGGATGATCTTTCAATTGGTGAAAGTATGGTGTTAACTTCCCCAACTATTATATTTTTACTGTCAATTTCCGTTGTTTGGCTGTTAGTATTTGCCTTATGTATTGAGGTGCTCCTATGTTGGGTGCATAAATATTTACCATTGTTATATCTTCTTCTTGGATTGATATCTTGATCATTATGTAGTGGCTTTTTTTGTCTCTTGTAATAGTCTTTATCTATTTTGTCTGATATGAGAATTGCTACTCCAGCTTTCTTTTGATTTCCATTTGCATGGAATATCTTTTTCCATCTGCTCACTTTCCGTCTGTATATGTCCCTAGGGCTGAATCTCTTGTAGACAGCATATGTACAGGTCTCATTTTTGTTTCCATTCAGCCAGTCTATGTATTTTGGTTGGAGCATTTTATCCATTTACATTTAAGGTAATTATCAATATGTATGTTCTTATTACCATTTTCTTAACTGTTTTGGGTTTGTTATTGTAGGTCTTTTCCTTCTCTTGTGTTTCCTGCCTAGAGAAGTTCCTTTAGCATTTGTTTTAAAGCTGGTTTGGTGGTGCTGAATTCTCTTAGATTTTGCTTGTCTGTAAAGTTTTTAATTTCTCCCTCAAATCTGAATGAGATCCTTGCTGGGCAGAGTAATCTTGGTTGTAGGTTTTTCCCTTTCATCACTTTAAGTATGTCCTGCTACTGCCGTCTGGCTGCACAGTGTCTGCTGAAAGATCAGCTGTTAACTTTATGTGGATTCCCTTGTAAGTTATATGTTGCTTTTCCTTTGCTGTTTTAATATTTTTTCTTTGTATTTAATTTTTGATAGTTTGATAATATGTGTCTTGGCATGTTTCTCCTTGCATTTATCCTGTATGGGACTCTCTGTGCTTCCTGGACTTGATTGGCTATGTCCTTTCCCATATTAGGGAAGTGTTCAACTATAATCTCTTCAAATATTTTCTCAGTCCCTTTCTCTTTCTCTTCTTCTTCTGGGACCCATATAATTAGAATGTTGTTGCATTTAATATTATCCCAGAGGTCTCTGAGACTGTCCTCAGTTCTTTTCATTCTTTATCTTTATTCTGCTCTGCAGTAGTTATTTCTGCTATTTTATCATCCAGGTCACTTATCCGTTCTTCTGCCTCAGTTATTCTGCTATTCATTCCTTCTAGAGAATTTTTAATTTCATTTACTGTGTTGTCTATCATCGTTTGTTTGCTCTTTAGTTCTTCTAAGTCCTTGTTAAACGTTTCTTGTATTTTCTCCATTCTATTTCCAAGGTTTTGGATCATCTTTACTATCATTACTCTGAATTCTTTTTCAGGTATACTGCTTATTTCCTCTCCATTTGTTTGGTCTGATGGGTTTTCACCCTGCTCCTTCATCCATTGTGCGTTTCTCTGTCTTCTCATTTTGCTTAACTTACTGTGTTTGGAGTCTCCTTTTAGCTGGCTGCAGCTTCCCAGGTCCCGTTGTTTTTGGTGTCTGCCCCCAGTGGGTAAGTTTGGTTGACTGGGTTGTGTAGGCTTCCTGGTGGAGGGGATGTTGCCTGTGTTCTGGTGAATGAGGCTGGATCTTGTCTTTCTGGTGGCCAGAACCTCGGCCAGTGGTGTGTTTTGGAGTGTCTGTGACCTTATCATGATTTTAGGCAGCCTCTCTGCTGATGGGTGGGGTTGTGTTCCTGTGTTGCTCGTTGTTTGACATCAGGTGTGCAGCATGCAGCTTGCTGGTCATTGAGTGGAGCTGGGTCTTAGCATTGAGATGAAGGTCTTTGGGAGACCTTTTGCCATTTGTGATTATGTGGAGCCAGGAGGTCTCTGGCAGACCAATGTCCTGAACTCGGCTCTCCCAACTCAGAGGCGCAGGCCTGACACCCGGCTGAAGCACCGAGACCCTGTCAGCCACATGGCTCAGAAAAAAGGGAGAAAAGAAAGAAAGAAAGAAAGAAAGAAAATAATAAAATAAAATAAAATAATTAAAATTAAAAATAAAAAGTAATTTAAAAGTAATAAAGAAAAAAAGGTCAGAGAGAACCCTAGGACAAATGGTAAAAGCAAAGCTATACAGAGAAAGTCAGACAAAGAAGCATACACATACACACTCACAAAAAGAAAAAAAGGAAAAGTATATATCTATATATATAAAAAAAAGGAAGAGAGCAACCAAATCAATAAACAAATCTACCAATGATAATAAACTCTAAACACTAAAATAAGATAAACATAAAACCAGAAACAAATTAGATACAGAAAGCAAACCCCAAGTCTAAAGTTGCTCCCAAAGTTCACTGCCTCAATTTTGGGATGATTAGTTGTCTATTCAGATATTCCACAGATGCAGGGTACATCAAGTTGATTGTGGCGATTTAATCCAAGGTTTTGGATCATCTTTACTATCATTACTCTGAATTCTTTTTCAGGTATACTGCTTATTTCCTCTCCATTTGTTTGGTCTGATGGGTTTTCACCCTGCTCCTTCATCCATTGTGCGTTTCTCTGTCTTCTCATTTTGCTTAACTTACTGTGTTTGGAGTCTCCTTTTAGCTGGCTGCAGCTTCCCAGGTCCCGTTGTTTTTGGTGTCTGCCCCCAGTGGGTAAGTTTGGTTGACTGGGTTGTGTAGGCTTCCTGGTGGAGGGGATGTTGCCTGTGTTCTGGTGAATGAGGCTGGATCTTGTCTTTCTGGTGGCCAGAACCTCGGCCAGTGGTGTGTTTTGGAGTGTCTGTGACCTTATCATGATTTTAGGCAGCCTCTCTGCTGATGGGTGGGGTTGTGTTCCTGTGTTGCTCGTTGTTTGACATCAGGTGTGCAGCATGGTCTAAAGTTGCTCCCAAAGTTCACTGCCTCAATTTTGGGATGATTAGTTGTCTATTCAGATATTCCACAGATGCAGGGTACATCAAGTTGATTGTGGCGATTTAATCTGCTGCTCCTGAGGCTGCTGGGAGAGATTTCCCTTTCTCTTCTTTTTGCGCATAGTTCCTGGGTTTCAGCTGTGGATCTAGGCCTGCCTCTGCACGTAGGTCACCCTCTGGCGTCTGTTCTTCGCTTAGACAGTACAGGGTTAAAGTAGCACTTGATTAGGGAGCTCTGGCTCACTCGGGCAAGGGGGAGGGAGGGGTACAGAATGTGGGGCCAGCCTGCAGAGGCAGAGGCTGACATGACATTGCAACAGCCTGAGGCGTGCTGTGTGTTCTCCCGGGGAAATTGCCCCAGGATGACGGGACCCTGGCAGTGGCGGGCTGCACAGGCTCTTGGGAGGGGAGGTGTGGATAGTGACCTGTGTTTGCACATAGGATTCTTGGTGGCTGCAGCAGCAGTCTTAGTGTTTCATGTCCATCTCTGGTGTCCGTGCTGATAGTCGCGTCTCGAGCCCTCCTCTGAAGCTCTTTTAGGCAGTGCTCTGAATCCCCTCTCCTCGCGCACCCCAAAACAATAGTTTCTTGCCTCTTAGGCAGTTCTAGGCTTTTCCTCAGACTCCCTCCCAGCTAGCTGTGTTGCACTAGCCCCCTGCAGGCTGTGTTCACGCAGCCAACCCCAGTCCTCTCCCTGGGATCTGAACTCTGATGCCAGAGTCTCAGCTCCCAGCCCCCACCTGCCCCAGCGGATGAGCAGACAAACCTCTGTGGCTGATGAGTGCTGGTCGGCACTGATTCTCTGTGCAGGAATCTCTCTGCTTTGCCCTCCACACCCCTGTTGCTGTGCTCTCCTCTGTGGCTCCGATGCTTCCCCCACACCACCCCCATCTCCACCAATGAAGGGGTTTCCTAGTGTGTGGAAACGTTTCCTCCTTCACAGCTCCCTCCCAGAGGTGCAGGTCCCATCCTTAATCTTTTGTCTCTGTTTTTTCTTTTTTCTTTTGCCCTACCCAGGTACAGGGAGTTTCTGGCCCTTTGGGAAGGCTGAGGTCTTCTGCCAGCGTTCAGTAGGTGTTCTGTAGGAGTTGTTCCACATGTAGATGTATTTCTGATGTATTTGTGTGGAGGAAGGCAATCTCCACGTCTTACTCCTCTGCCACCTTGAAGGTCTCCGCTAAAATGCAATGTTAACCACAACAATCCACTCGCCTGTTCCACCCACCAAGCCTGTCCCTGACTAGAGACTTCTCGGTGGCTCAGCGCCATCAGCCAGCATAGTTTTATCTATGAACGTGAGGTGTGTATGCTCATCCTCCTGCCAAACCATGCCGTCTGTCATTATCACCCCAGGAAACAATTTGCTGATCAAAACAAATAAAACAACAACAACAACAACAACTTCATTTAGGAGTTCTGTATTAAATGCCTACTGAGATCTTAATAAAAATTTTTATGTCATCTATGAAAAATTATCTGTACAAATCTGTCTGTCTCTGCCTGTAACAAGGACATGGGGACATGTGCTTTCCTTCTCATACACATTTCCAACTATCATCCACCTTCCTTTATCAATAGCCCAAAGCTTAGAGTGGAAATGAAGGCAGCTGTGCTCCTATGTGAGTTCCATATTTGTTTTTACCTAGAAATCGGTCTAGGTGCCTAGCACAGAGTAAAAAAGTCAATGATTTCATTAAAGGGGGACAGAGCCAAATCGAAAGCAAGATAAGAACATCTTCCCAGAGCGCTTTGATTAGGCATTCTTTCTACTCATTTCCATAAGTGGCTATACTTTTTCTATCATAGCATTGATGACACTTAATTGCTACAGTGTGTTTGCAGTATTACTGTAGTAAGGATAAGAACTGTACTGATCTTGCTCATCACATCACATCACGTTATCCTCAGTTTCTAGCCATTTATAATCATAATTTGTGAATTAATGAAACCATTCCTCAGAAGCACTTTCTCAATCTAAAACAAATTCAGGCAATGAGTCTAGTTCTCTGAAATTCTTTCTGCCAATCACAACACTGATCATCACACACCACACCCCAAGCTATATCTTAGTGTATTTTTCTGTAATACCGCTCTGAGGAAAATTTATTGCAAGTATGTGTACAATTTGAGGTGGTATGTGCTGTCGGTGCATAACCCATAAAATTAAGGAAATGCCAAAACAGAAAAAGAAAACTGTATGCATCAGTAGAAATATGTCTTCTGCTCCACTCAGAGTGATATTTCCCAGCAGTTGTGTTCAGGACAAGCTTTTCAGGGGACAAGGATCTTCCTTTGTGCTATGGTCCCCACACAGAGTGTACAAGATCTTTACCATATTTAGAGGACTTATGAAGTATCTAAGAATCCATACAGTTGTGCAGGCAGGGAATTACCTAATCCTAGGGGCACAGCTCACTTTGTAGATTTCATAGATTTTTGTATCTACTAGGACAGTTTGAAGACAGTTGTGAATAGTGCCTATTCAAACAAAACTATTTTGTCAGTTTTTAAGAACTAGAAATAAAGGAATTGAGCCACTCATTGCATATATGCATTATGAATATCCTTCAATAAATTCCTCTTGTCTTTAACTGGCCAAAGTCAGGTTTTCTAAATTTCAACTGAAGAATTCCACATGATTCATAAAACATCATCATTAGCTATTTAATTCAGCTTCCACTAATAAATAACTTCAATGGTCTCCAATAACAGCATGCCTTATTCATTTTAGTAGTAGTGATTGTAGTGCTGGCTGTTAATATTTAAAATAATTGTACCTTCTATTTGCACATTTTAATGCATGATCTCATGTAAGAGTCACAACTTTGAGAGGTAGAAACTAAAGTTACCTCCATTGTACAGATGAGGAAACTGAGGCTGTCTGAGGTCAAATAACTTTCCCAAGAGTCACAGCCAGTATGTGGTAGAGGTGGGGTTATCATCTGATATCCAGCATTCTTTCCCTGCACCAACAAAGCCCTTCCTCTTAGACCAGAGACTCACCCATCACTACCTACTCAGACTGAAAGAGAGCAGGGATCACATGCACAGTAAGCTGTACCCTCAATGTTGATATGCCATGACTGCCCCTGATAATCACCAGGTTACCAGGCAACCGACTGTAAGATGAATAGCACATTGGGAAGATGAAATGATTGGGAGCAAAATTCATTGATCCATTTTACTTTCAGAATTATGCCTGAAACCCTACTCTCTTCTATTAGCTTTTTCTCATTAATGAGGTACACACTCTTATTTTTTCAAAACCTTAACAAATAATATTTCCGTCAAAAAATTTTTCCATTATTTCAATGACATCAAAGCTTGCTACATAAAAACAAATTATGCATAGATTTGATGTGGATGCTTATATTGAAAGATCTGAATTTTTGTAAATCACACCTCCATTCTACCTTACACAAATGCATTTTTTCTTTCAGTATTTCTTGAAAGATGCCAGTTAAAATAAAGTCAGTTAAGCTACCATCCTATCCCATTCAGAAGATAAGGGATTTTTATGCTTGGGTTGAATAAAGCTCTTTTACCCAGATCTTGTTCCTTTCTTTGTGCTCTCATCTAGACTTGTAAAATTTCCTTCTTTGTGCTCTTGCATTTCAAGTCCCAGAAGTTATCTATTCAAAAATACAATTGTCTACATTTTCCCTTGAAACTGCATAAATAACAGCAACATGCATGCATGCACATATATCCCCCAGTCTGAAAAACTATCCATTTATTTCAGAGTCCATATTTTGGATGTATTGATCACATGTTAAGATCTCTTGAAACGCATGTCTTGCAAAAGAAACCACTGTGGAAACAGACACAAATGGACTATTTGCTTGAGATACGCACTAATAGTAATCAGTAAGTATTCATACTATTTATCCTAAAACAATTGGAAAAGTGCATGTAAACGTGTTAAATGGAAATATAAGCAGTAATTTTAGAAGATATATGGATGAGAATATCAGGCAAGCAGGAAAATTACCAATGCATCCTAAGTTTTCAACTCTCACCCTCTGTTTTGTTTGACCCACACAGTGTTTTTTTAAAAAATGAAATCTAAAGAAATAAATCAGGAGAAATTACTTTCAACTTTGAAATTTTAGTTTGTCTTGAAAACTGAAAGATCTGATACCACTAGATATAAATTTCTCTATGGTAATGACTAGTCGAGGCTGAGTAGAGGCTGTTCCCTTTAGCAGACAGGGCAGTTTCCATAGACCAACCCTTCCCTGTCATATTCCCAATCTAGCCTCCTTCATTCATTTCCCTTACCTGGCTCCTCCTTATAGGCATGAGATTTTTCAGCCCCTAGTCTATCCCCTCCTACCAACATCTGTCTTCAAAATTTCTCTACTTTAATACTTCCCTCTCTCTCACTACCCATGTCCAGATGGTCACCAGATCCTTTTAGGTTCACCTCTAAAATATATCTATTTCTGTCTTTCCTTTAACATGAAATGCCCCTACCCAGTTTTTTCACTATGGCTCATCTGAACTGCTCTCACAGACTACCAACAAAACATGGGATTTCCAAGCTCCCCTGCATCCTCCAACCTATTGCTTCAGAGTTGATTATGTGATTCTGTTTCCTAAAATGTTGTTTTCTACCATGGCCTATAAAAAGTTCAGACACTATAACATGGCTTCATAAATCCAGCATGATTTCCATACCTCTATCCTCACCACACCTGCCACTCTCACCTCCCTATTCACCACACACCTCACTCTCAGCTCCAGCCACGCAGAATTATTTTCCTGCTCCAGCTGCTCCCTCGGTCTGGAAAGCCTTTCCTTCCTTTTCCTTCTCTCCCTCCTCCACTCCTCCTTCCTCGCCTTCCTTCCCCACCAGACAAAATCCGAACTCTCTCTCAAGAACATCCTATTTACCATGAACCCTTTCCTAATATCCCCACACGGAAAGTACACTTTCCTTCTCTGCATCCCCACAGTGCTTGGCTTTTTTTTTTTTTTTTTTTTTTTCGCGGTACGCGGGCCTCTCACTGTTGTGGCCTCTCCCATTGCAGAGCACAGGCTCCGGGCGGGCCTCATGGGCCCAGCCGCTCCGCGGCATGTGGGATCTTCCCGGACTGGGGCACGAACCCGTGTCCCCTGCATTGGCAGGCGGACTCTCAACCACTGCGCCACCAGGGAAGCCCTAGTTCTTCACTTTTAAGTGGCTAAAAAACTCTTATTAATTCCCTTGTACTCTAAGTTTATGTCAAATGTTCTCATTGGAGCATAAATTCCATGAGTCTAGGTACCATGTCATAACATTTTTTAATCCTTTTAAAACTTAGTAAGTTGCTTGCTCACAGTAATAATAAATTCCTGAACATTTACTTAGTTTTGCACACTGTGCTTAACTGTTTGCAAGCATGTCTTCTTTATTCCTCACAAGACTCAGAGCCTCTTGTTTCAGAGAAAAGGAAAGTGAGGCACAGAAATGCCTAGTAACTAGCAGAAGGGCCAAACACAAGCAAGTGGCAGAACCAAGATTGAAAATTAGGTCAATTACATGGTCCTAGTCCAAAGACCATGACCCTACTAAACTTTACTTCATGTTACGATTGAAAAATAAAAGTTTATTTTAAAATAAACATGGAGAGTCATCCACAGCATATAAGCTGAGGTGCTGGTGCAGCCATTTCACATTAGGAACTCTCGTCTGAAGTGCTCGTTGCAGTACTTTCACATGTGGCACACTATGAGCAAATGAAACTAGACTAAGCACAAAGGACAAAAAAAGTCTGGTTTCTGGTTTGGATACACTCAGATGACCAGTGTCTCCCAGCTTGCTGACAACCCACAGGAGACTTGCTGTTAAAGTCAAAGACCTTAAACAAAACAAATCAGCTGTGCTGCAGAAGCCCATGAAGGCACACTTTGCAAGTAAGAAAGATGACCTGGATTTGGCTTAAGAAGAGAATCTCAACTTAAATCTCATTAGACAAAATAAAGCTAAGTGGAAGACCTTCAAGATGGTGGAGGAGAAAGACATGGAGATCACCTTCCTCTCCACAAATACATGAAAAATACATCTACATGTGGAACAACTTATACAGAACACTTACTGAACGTTGTCAGAAGACCTCAGCCTTCCCAAAAGGCAGGAAACTCCCCACATACCTGGGTAGGGCAAAATAAAAAAGGAAAAACAGAGACAAAAGAATAGGGACAGGACCTGCACCCCTGGGAGGGAGCTGTGAAGGAGAAAAAGTTTCCACACACTAGGAAGCCCCTTCACTGGTGGAGATGGGGGGTGGGCGGGGAGGAAGTTTTTGAGCCATGGAGGAGAGCACAGAACAGGGGCACAGAGGGCAAACTGGAGAGATTCCCACACAGAGGATCAGTGCCGACCAGCACTCACCAGCCTGAGAGGCTTCTCTGCTCACCCACCGGGGCAGGTGGGGGCTGGGAGCTGAGGCTCAGGCTTCAGAGGTCAGATCCCAGGGAGAGGACTGGGGTTGGCTGCGTGCACACAGCCTGAAAGGGGCTAGTGCACCACAGCTAGCCAGGAGGGAGTCCGGGAAGTCTGGATCTGCCTAAGAGGCAAGAGACCATTGTTTCAGGGTGTGTAAGGAGAGTGGATTCCTTCCCTGTCTTCCCACAGAAGGTAGAGCACCACCTAAACAGACTCCAGAGATAGGCACGAGCTGTGGCTATCAGCTCAGACCCCAGAAACAGGTATGAAACGCTAAGGCTGGGCTGCTGCCACCAAGAATCCTGTGTGCAAGCACAAGTCACTATCGACACCCCCCCAGGGAGCCTGTGAAGCATGCCACTGCCAGGGGCCCAAGATCAAGGGAGAACTTCCCCAGGAGAACACACAGTGTGCCTCACCCTGTTGCAATATCACACTGGCCTCTGCCACCTCAGGCTTGCCCCACATTCCAATTATGACTACCGTACCCCTCTCTCCCCGTGGCCTGAGTGAGTAAGAGAATCCTGATCAGCTGCTGCTCTAAGCCCTTCCTGTTTGGGTGGGGAACAGACTCCTGAGGGCTGCCTACATGCAGACTTAGGGCTAAAACCAAAGCTGAACCCCATGAGCTGTGCAAACAAATAAGAAAAAGAGAAATTTCTCCATGCAGCCTCAGGAGCAGCAGATTAAATCACCACAATCAACTTGATAAACACTGCATCTGAAGAATACCTGAACAGACAATGAATGTTCCCAAAATTGAGGCAGTGGACTCGGGGAGCAAATGTAGACTTGGGGGTTTGCTTTCTGTATCTAATTTTTTTCTGGTTTTATGTTTATCTTAGTATAGTATTTAGTGCTTACTATCATTGGTGGATTTGTTTACTGCTTTGGCTGCTCTCTTCCTTTATATATATATATATTTTTTCCTTTTTTTTCTTTTTGTGAGTGTGTATGTGTATGCTTCTTTGTGTGATTTTTGTCTGTATAGCTTTGCTTTTACAATTTGTCCTAGGGTTCTGTCG
>NC_041221.1:140858790-140863493 GCF_002837175.3 Physeter macrocephalus
ACGGATAAGTGACCTGGAAGATACAATAGTGGAAATAACTACTGCAGAGCAGAATAAAGAAAAAAGAATGAAAAGAACTGAGGACAGTCTCAGAGACCTCTGGGACAACATTAAATGCACCAACATTCGAATTATAGGGGTCCCAGAAGAAGAAGAGAAAAAGAAAGGGACTGAGAAAATATTTGAAGAGATTATAGTTGAAAACTTCCCTAATATAGGAAAGGAAATAGTCAATCAAGTCCAGGAAGCACAGAGAGTCCCATACAGGATAAACCCAAGGATAAACACGCCAAGACACATAATAATCAAACTGTCAAAAATTAAATACAAAGAAAACATATTAAAAGCAGCAAGGGAAAAACAACAAATAACACACAAAGGAATCCCCATAAGGTTAACATCTGATCTTTCAGCAGAAACTCTCCAAGCCAGAAGGGAGTGGCAGGACATATTTAAAGTGATGAAGGAAAAAAACCCTACAACCAAGATTACTCTACCCAGCAAGGATCTCATTCAGATTTGATGGAGAAATTAAAACCTTTACAGACAAGCAAAAGCTGAGAGAGTTCAGCACCACCAAACCAGCTTTACAACAAATGCTAAAGGAACTTCTCTAGGCAAGAAACACAAGAGGAGGAAAAGACCTACAAGAACAACCTGAAACAATTCAGTAAATGGTAATAGGACCATACATATCGATAATTACCTTAAATGTAAATGGATTAAATGCTCCCACCAAAAGACACAGACTGGCTGAATGGATACAAAAACAAGACCCATCTATATGCTGTCTACAAGAGACCCACTTCAGACCTAGGGACACATACAGACTGAAAGTGAGGGGATGGAAAAAGATATTCCATGCAAATGGAAATCAAAAGAAAGCTGGAGTAGCAATTCTCATATCAGACAAAATAGACTTTAAAATAAAGACTATTACAAGAGACAAAGAAGGACACTACATAATGATCAAGGGATCAATCCAAGAAGAAGATATAACAATTGTAAATATTTATGCACCCAACATAGGAGCACCTCAATACATAAGGCAAATGCTAACAGCCATAAAAGGGGAAGTTGACAGCAACACAATAAAAGTAGGGGACTTTAACATCCCACTTCACCAATGGACAGATCATCTAAAATGAAACTAAATAAGAAAACACAAGCTTTAAATGACACAAGAGAATTCAAAGACAAAATTGATAATTATAGGACATTCTATCCAAAAACAGCAGATTACACTTTCTTCATTCAAAATGAAATAAATAAGGAAACAGAAGACTTAAATGACACAATAGATCACAAAGATTTAATTGATATTTATAGGCCATTCCATTCATAAAGAGCAGATTACACATTCTTCTCAAGTACGTACAGAACATTCTCCAGGATAGATCACATACAGGGTCACAAATCAAGGCTCATTAAATTTAAGAAAATTGAAATCATACGAAGCATTTTTTCTGACCACAACTCTATGAGATTAGAAATGAATTACAGGGAAAAAAAATGAAAAAAAGACAAACACATGGAGGCTAAACAATACATTACTAAATAACCAACAGATCACTGAAGAAATCAAAAAGGAAATCAAAAAACACACAGAGACAAATGGCAATGAAAACATGATGATCCAAAACCTATTGGATGCAGCAAAAGCAGTTCTAAGAGGGAAGTTTATAGCTATACAAACTTACCTCAAGAAACAAGAAAAATCTCAAATAAAAAAATCTAACGTTACACCTAAAGAAACCAGAGAAACAAGAACAAACAAAACCCAAAGGGAGCAGAAGGAAAGAAATCATAAAGAGCAGAGCAGAAATAAATGAAATAAAAACAAAGAAAACAATAGCAAAGATCAATAAAACTAAATACTGGTTCTTTGTGAAGATAAACAAAATTGATAAATCTTTAGCTAGACTCATCAAGAAAAAGAGAGAGAGGACTCAAATCAATAAAATTAGAAATGAAAAAGGAGAAGTTACAACAGACACCACAGAAATACAAAGTGTCTTAAGAGACTACTACAAGCAACTTTATACCAATAAAATGGACAACTTGGAAGAAATGGACAAATTCTTAGAAAGGTATAACCTTACAAGACTGAACCAGGAAGAAACAGAAAATACGAACAGACCAATCACAGGTAAGGAAATTGAAATTGTGATTAAAAATCGCCCAACAAACAAAAGTCCAAGACCAGATGGCTTCACAGGACAATTCTATCAAACATTTGGAGAAGAGCTAACACACACCCTTCTCAAACTCTTCCAAAATATAGCAAAGGGAGGAACACTCCCAAACTCATTCTATGAGGCCACAATCACCCTGATACCAAAACAAGACAAAGATACAACAAAAAAATAAAATTACAGACCAATATCACTCATGAATATAGGTGCAAAAATCCTCAACAAAATACTAGCAAACAGAATCTAACAACAAATTAAAAGGATCATACATGATGATCAAGTGGAATTTATCCCAGGGATGCAAGGATTCTTCAATATACGCAAATCAATCAATGTGATACACCATATTAACAAATTGGAGAAGAAAAACAATATGATCATCTCAACAGATGCAGAAAAAGCTTTGAAAATTCAACAACCATTTATGATAAAAAACTCTCCAGAAAGTGGGTACAGAGGGAACCTACCTCAACATAATAAAGGCCATATACGACAAACACACAGCAAACATCATTCTCAATAGTGAAAAACTGAAAGCATTTTATCTAAGATCAGGAACAAGACAAGGATGTACACTCTCACCACTATTATTCAACATAGTTTCGGAAGTCCTAGCCACAGCAGTCAGACAAGAAAAAGAAATAAAAGGAAATACAAATTGGAAAAGAAGAAATAAAACTGTCACTCTTTGAAGATGACATGATACTATACATAGACACTCCTAAAGATGCCACCAGAAAACTACTAGAGCTCATCAATGAATTTGGTAAAGTTGCAGGATACAAAATTAATGCACAGAAATCTCTTGCGTTCCTATACACTAATTATGAAAAATTGGAAAGAGAAATTAAGGAAAGCCTCCCATTTACCATTGCAACAAAAAGAGTAAAATACCTAGGAATAAACCTACCTAGGGAGACAAAAGACCTGTGTGCAGAAAACTATAAGACACTGGTGAAAGAAATTAAAGATGATACCAACAGATGGAGAGATGTACCATGTTCTTGGATTGGAAGGATCAATATTGTGAAAATGACTATACTACCCAAAGCAATCTACAGATTCAATGCAATCCCTATCAAATTACCAATGTCATTTTTTACGGAACTGGAACGAAAAATCTTAAAATTTGTATGGAGACACAAAAGACCCCGAATAGCCAAAACAGGCTTGAGGGAAAAAAAACAGAGCTGGAGGAATCAGACTCCCTGACTTTAGGCTATACTACAAAGCTACAGTAATCAAGGCAATATGGTACTGGCACAAAAACAGAAACATAGATCAATGGGGAACAAGATAGAAAACCCAGAGATAAACCCATGCACCTCTGGTCAAATAATTTTTGACAAAGGAGGCAAGGATATACAATAGAAAAAAGACAGTCTCTTCAGTAATTGGTGCTGGGAAAACTGGACAGCTACATGTAACAGAATGAAATTAGAACACTCTCTAAGACCATACACAAAAATAAACTAAAAATGGATTAGAGAACTAAATGTATGACCAGACACTCTAAAACTCTTAGAGGAAAGCATAGGCAGAACACTCTATGACATAAATCACAGCAAGATCCTTTTTGCATTTCTCCAAAGAAGACGTACACATGGCTAGAAGCAAATGAAAAGCTGCTCAACATCAGTAATTATTAGAGAAATGCAAATCAAAACGACAATGCGGTATCACCTCACACCGGTTAGAATGGGCATGATCAGAAAATCTACAAACAACAAATGCTGGAAAGGGTGTGGAGAAAGGGGAACCGTGCTGCGCTGTTGGTGGGAATATAAATTGATACAGCCACTATGGAGAACAGTATGGAGGTTCCTTAAAAAACTAAAAATAGAACTACCATATGATCCAGCAATCCCACTGCTGGGCATATACCCAGAGAAAACCATAATTCAAAGAGACACATGCACCCCAATGTTCACTGCAGCACTATTTACAATACCCAGGTCATGGAAGCAACCTAAATGCCCATCGACAGATGAATGCATAGAGAAGTTGTGGTACATATATACAATGGAATATTACTCAGGCATAAAACGGAACTAAATTGGGTCATTTGTTGAGATGTCGATGAATCTAGAGACTGTCATACAGAGTGAAGTAGGTCACAAAGAGAAAAACAAATATGTATTAACGCATATATGTGGAACCTAGAAAAATGGTACAAATGAACCGGTTTGCAGGGCAGAAATTGAGACACAGATGTAGAGAACAAACGTATGGATATGGACACCAAGGGGGAAAAGCAGTGGGGGTGTGGTGTGGTGTGATGAATTGGGCAATTGGGATTGACATGTATACACAGATGTGTATAAAATTGATGACTAATAAGGACCTGGTGCATTAAAGTAAAATGAAATTCAAAAATTAAAAAAACACAGGGACCTACAAGAACTAAAGAGCAAACAAACAATGATGAACAACACAATAAATAAAATTAAAAATTCCTTAGAAGGAATCAATAGCAGAATAACTGAGGCAGAATAATGGATAAGTGAC
>NC_041221.1:140863993-140865805 GCF_002837175.3 Physeter macrocephalus
GATTCAATGCAATCCCTATCAAATTACCAATGTCATTTTTTATGGAACTGGAACGAAAAATCTTAAAATTTGTATGGAGACACAAAAGACCCCGAATAGCCAAAACAGGCTTGAGGGAAAAAAAACAGAGCTGGAGGAATCAGACTCCCTGACTTTAGGCTATACTACAAAGCTACAGTAATCAAGGCAATATGGTACTGGCACAAAAACAGAAACATAGATCAATGGGGAACAAGATAGAAAACCCAGAGATAAACCCATGCACCTCTGGTCAAATAATTTTTGACAAAGGAGGCAAGGATATACAATAGAAAAAAGACAGTCTCTTCAGTAATTGGTGCTGGGAAAACTGGACAGCTACATGTAACAGAATGAAATTAGAACACTCTCTAAGACCATACACAAAAATAAACTAAAAATGGATTAGAGAACTAAATGTATGACAGGATTCTATAAAACCCTTAGAGGAAAACATAGGAAGAACACTCTTTGACATAAATCACAGCAAGATATTTTTTGATCCACCTCTTAGAGTAATGGAAATAAAAAGAAAAATAAACAAATGGGACCTAATGAAACATCAAAGCTTTTGCACAGCAAAGGAAACCATAAACAAGATGAAAAGATAACCCTCAAAATGGGAGAAAATATTTGCAAACAAGTCAACGGACAAAGGATTAATTTTCAAAATATATAAACAGCACATGCATCTCAATATTAAAAAAAAACAAACAACACAATCCAAAAATCGTCAGAAGACTTAAATAGACATTTCTCCAAAGAAGACGTACACATGGCTAGAAGCAAATGAAAAGCTGCTCAACATCAGTAATTATTAGAGAAATGCAAATCAAAACGACAATGCGGTATCACCTCACACCGGTTAGAATGGGCATGATCAGAAAATCTACAAACAACAAATGCTGGAAAGGGTGTGGAGAAAGGGGAACCGTGCTGCGCTGTTGGTGGGAATATAAATTGATACAGCCACTATGGAGAACAGTATGGAGGTTCCTTAAAAAACTAAAAATAGAACTACCATATGATCCAGCAATCCCACTGCTGGGCATATACCCAGAGAAAACCATAATTCAAAGAGACACATGCACCCCAATGTTCACTGCAGCACTATTTACAATACCCAGGTCATGGAAGCAACCTAAATGCCCATCGACAGATGAATGCATAGAGAAGTTGTGGTACATATATACAATGGAATATTACTCAGGCATAAAACGGAACTAAATTGGGTCATTTGTTGAGATGTCGATGAATCTAGAGACTGTCATACAGAGTGAAGTAGGTCACAAAGAGAAAAACAAATATGTATTAACGCATATATGTGGAACCTAGAAAAATGGTACAAATGAACCGGTTTGCAGGGCAGAAATTGAGACACAGATGTAGAGAACAAACGTATGGATATGGACACCAAGGGGGAAAAGCAGTGGGGGTGTGGTGTGGTGTGATGAATTGGGCAATTGGGATTGACATGTATACACAGATGTGTATAAAATTGATGACTAATAAGGACCTGGTGCATTAAAGTAAAATGAAATTCAAAAATTAAAAAAACACAGGGACCTACAAGAACTAAAGAGCAAACAAACAATGATGAACAACACAATAAATAAAATTAAAAATTCCTTAGAAGGAATCAATAGCAGAATAACTGAGGCAGAATAATGGATAAGTGACCTGGAAGATAAAATATTGGAAATAAATATCACAGAGCAGAATAAAGAAAAAAGAATGAAAAGAACTCAGGACAATTTGAGAGACCTCTGGGACAACATTAAATGCACCAACATT
>NC_041221.1:140866483-140867459 GCF_002837175.3 Physeter macrocephalus
GGAGAACAGTATGGAGGTTCCTTAAAAAACTAAAAATAGAACTACCATATGATCCAGCAATCCCACTGCTGGGCATATACCCAGAGAAAACCATAATTCAAAGAGACACATGCACCCCAATGTTCACTGCAGCACTATTTACAATACCCAGGTCATGGAAGCAACCTAAATGCCCATCGACAGATGAATGCATAGAGAAGTTGTGGTACATATATACAATGGAATATTACTCAGGCATAAAACGGAACTAAATTGGGTCATTTGTTGAGATGTCGATGAATCTAGAGACTGTCATACAGAGTGAAGTAGGTCACAAAGAGAAAAACAAATATGTATTAACGCATATATGTGGAACCTAGAAAAATGGTACAAATGAACCGGTTTGCAGGGCAGAAATTGAGACACAGATGTAGAGAACAAACGTATGGATATGGACACCAAGGGGGAAAAGCAGTGGGGGTGTGGTGTGGTGTGATGAATTGGGCAATTGGGATTGACATGTATACACAGATGTGTATAAAATTGATGACTAATAAGGACCTGGTGCATTAAAGTAAAATGAAATTCAAAAATTAAAAAAACACAGGGACCTACAAGAACTAAAGAGCAAACAAACAATGATGAACAACACAATAAATAAAATTAAAAATTCCTTAGAAGGAATCAATAGCAGAATAACTGAGGCAGAATAATGGATAAGTGACCTGGAAGATAAAATATTGGAAATAAATATCACAGAGCAGAATAAAGAAAAAAGAATGAAAAGAACTCAGGACAATTTGAGAGACCTCTGGGACAACATTAAATGCACCAACATTTTAATTACAGGTGTCCCAGAAGAAAAAGAGAAAAAGATAGGGACTGAGAAAATATTTGAAGAGATTATAGTTGAACTCTTCCCTAATATGGGAAAGGACATAGTCAATCAAGTCCAGGAAGCACAGAGAGCCCCATACAGGATAAATCCAAGGAGAAA
>NC_041221.1:140867595-140906820 GCF_002837175.3 Physeter macrocephalus
CCACACAGGATAAATCCAAGGAAAAACATGCCAAGACACATACTAATCAAACTATCAAAAATTAAATACAAAGAAAAAATATTAAAACAGCAAGGGAAAAACAACATATAACATACAAGGGGATCCACATAAGGTTAACAGCTGAACTTTCAGCAGAAACTCTGCAAGCCAGAAGGGAGTGGCAGGACATATTTAAACTGATGAAAGGGAAAAACCTGCAGCTAAGATTACTCTACCCAGCAAGGATCTCATTCAGATTTGAAGGAGAAATTAAAAGCTTTACAGACAAGCAAAAGCTAAGAGAATTCTGCACCACAAAACCAGCTTTACAAAAAATGCTAAAGGAACTTTTCTAGGCAGGATACACAAGAGAAGGAAAACACCTACAATAACAAACCCAAAACAATTAAGAAAATGGTAACAGGAACATACATATCGATAATTACCTTAAATGTAAATGGATTAATTGCTCCAACCAAGAGACACAGACTTGCTGAATGGATACAAAAACAAGACCCATATAGGCTCAGTGTACAAGAGACCCACTTCAGACCTAGGAACACATACAGACTGAAAGTGAGGGGATGGAAAAAGATATTCCATGTAAATGGAAATCAAAAGAAAGCTGGAGTAGCAATTCTCATAGCAGAAACAATAGACTTTAAAATAATGACTATTACAAGAGACAAAGAAGGACACTACATAATGATCAAGGGATCAATGGAAGAAGAAGATATAACAATTATAAATATTTACAACATAGGAGCACCTCAATACATAAGGCAAATGCTAACAGCCATAAAAGGGGAAAATGACAGTAACACAATCATAGTAGGGGACTTTAACACCCCACTTTCACCAATGGACAGATCATTCAAAATGAAATAAATAAGGAAACACAAGCTTTAAATGATACATTAAACAAGATGGAGTTAACTGATATTTATAGGACATTCCATCCCAAAACAACAGAATACACTTTCTTCTCAAGTGCCCATGGAACATTCTCCAGTATAGATCATATCTTGGGTCAGAAATCAAGCCTCAGTATATTTAAGAAAATTGAAGTCATATGAAGTATCTTTTCCAACCACAATTCTATTAGACTAGATATCAATTACAGGAAGAAAACTGTAAAAAATACAAACACATGGAAGTCAAACAATGCGCTACTAAATAAGCCAGGGAGCACTGAATAAATCAAAGAGGAAGTCAAAAATTTCCTAGAAACAAGTGACAATGAAAGCATGACGACAAAAACCTATGGAATGCAGAAAAAGCAGTTCTAAGAGGGAAGATTATAGCAATAAAATCCTACCTCAAGAAACAAGAAAACTCTAACCTTACACAAAAAGCAATTAGAGAAAGAAGAACAAACGAATACAAAGTTAGCAGAAGGAAAGAAATCATAACATCAGAGCAGAAATAAATGAGAAATAAATGAAGGAATCAATAGCTGGTTCTTTGAGAAGATAAACAAAATTGATAAACCATTAGCCAGACTCATCAAGAAAAAACGGGAGAAGACTCAAATCAACAAAATTAGAAATGAAACAGGAGAAGTGATAACTGACACTGCAGAAATACAAAGGATCATGAGAGACTACTACAGGCAACTATATGCCAATAAAATGGACGACCTGAAAGAAATGGACACATTCTTAGAAAAGTACAAACTTCCAAAACTGAACCAGAAAGAATTAGAAAATGTGAATAGACCAATCACAAGCACTGAAATTGAAACTGTGATTAAAAATCTTCCAACAAACAAAAGCCCAGGACCAGATGGCTTCACAGGCAAATTCTATCAAATATTTAGAGAAGAGCTAACAGCTATCCTTCTCTAACTCTTCCAAAAGTTGGCAGAGGGAGGAACACTCCCAAACTCATTCTATGAGGCCACCATCACCCTGATACCACAACCAGACAAAGACATCACAAAGAAAGAAAACTACAGGCCAATATCACTGATGAACATAGATGCAAAAATCCTCAAAAAAACCTAGCAACAGGAATGCAAGGATTCTTCAATATACGCAAATCAATCAACGTGATACACCATAACAAAAAACTGAAGGAGAAAAACCATATGATCATCTCATTAGATACAGAGAAAGCTTTTGACAAAATTCAACACCCATTTATGATAAAAACCTTGCAGAAAGTAGGCACAGAGGGAACTTTCCTCAATATAATAAAGGCCATATATGACAAACCCACAGCCAACATTGTTCTCAATGGTGAAAAAATGAAACCATTTCCACTAAGATCAGGAACAAGACAACGTTGCCCACTCTCACCACTCTTACTCAACAAAATTTTGGAAGTTCTAGCAATCAGAGAAGAAAAAGAAATAAAAGGAATCCAAATCAGAAAAGAAGAAGGAAATCTGTCAGTGTTTGCAGATGACATGATACTATACATAGAGAATCCTAAAGATGCTACCAGAAAACTACTAGAGCTAATCAATGAATTTGGTAAAGTAGCAGGATACAAAATGAATGCACAGAAATCTCTTGCATTCCTATACACTAATGATGAAAAATCTGAAAGAGAAATTAAGGAAACACTCCCATTTACCATTGCAACAAAAAGAATAAAATATCTAGGAATAAACCTACCTAAGGAGACAAAAGACCTGTATGCAGAAAATTATAAGACACTGATGAAAGAAATTAAAGATGACACAAATAGATGGAAAGATGTACCATGTTCTCGATTGGAAGAGTCAACATTGTGAAAATGACTCTACTACCTAAAGCAATCTACAGATTCAATGTAATACACTAATGATGGAAAATCTGAGAGTGAAATTAAGAAAACTCTCCCATTTACCACTGCAACAAAAAGAACAAACAACAACTGGCATTTTCTACAGAACTAGAACAAAATAATTCACAATTTGTATGGAAACACAAAAGATCCCAAATAGCCAAAGAAATCTTGAGAATGAAAAATGGAGCTGGAGGAATCAGGCTCCCTGACTTTTGACTATACTACAAATCTACAGTAATCAAGAGTGTGTGGTACTGGCACCAAAATAGAAATATATATTAATAAACAGGATACAAAGCCCAGAGATAAACCCACACACATATGGTCACCTTATATTGATAAAGGAGGCAAGAATATACAGTGGAGAAAACACGGCCTCTTCAATAAGTGGTGCTACGAAAACTGGACAGCTACATGTAAAAGTATGAAATTAGAAAACTCCCTAACAGTATACACAAAAATAAACTCAAAATGGGTTAAAGACCTAAATGTAAGGCCAGACACTATCAAACTCTTAGAGGAAAACATAAGCAGAACACTCTATGACATAAATCACAGCAAGATCCTTTTTGACCCACTTTCTAGAGAAATGGAAATAAAAACAAAAATAAACAAATGGGACCTAATGAAACTTAAAAGCTTTTGCACAGCCAAGGATACCATAAACAAGACCAAAAGACAACCCTCAGAATGGGAGAAAATAGTTGCAAATGAAGCAACTGACAAAGGATTAATCTCCAAAATTTATAAGCAACTCATGCATATCAATAACCAAAAAACAACCAACCCAATCAAAAAATGGGCAGAAAACATAAATAGACATTTCTCCAAAGAAGATATACAGATTGCCAACAAACACATGAAAGAATGCTCAACATCATTAATCATTAGAGAAATGCAAATCAAAACTACAATGAGATATCATCTCACACCGGTCAGAATGGCCATCATCAAAAAATCTAGAAACAATAAATGCTGGAGAGGGTGTAGAGAAAAGGGAACACTCTTGCACTGCTGGTGGGAATGTAAATTGATACAGCCACTATGGAGAACAGTATGGAAGTTCCTTAAAAAACTACAAATAGAACTACCATACGACCCCGCAATCCCACTACTGGGCATATACCCTGAGAAAACCACAATTCAAAAAGAGTCATGTACCAGGCATGGACATATATACACTACCAAATGTAGGATGGATAGCTAGTGGGAAGCAGCCGCATGGCACAGGGATATCAGCTAGGTGGTTTGTGACCACATGGAAGGGTGGGATAGGGAGGGTGGGGGGGAGGATATGCAAAAGGGAAGAGATATGGGAACAAATGTATATGTATAACTGATTCACTTTGTTGTAAAGCAGAAAGTAACACACCATTGTAAAGCAATTATACACAAATAAAGATGTGAAAAAAAAATTTTTTTCCCAACAAACAAAAGCCTAGGACTAGATGGCTTCACAGGTGAATTCTATCAAACATTTAGAAAAAAGCTAACACCTATCATTCTCAAACTCTTCCAAAATATAGAAGAGGGAGGAACACTCCCAAACGCATTGTACGAGGCCGCCAACACCCTGATACCAAAACCAGACAAACGTTTCACAAAAAAATAACTACAGACCAATATCACTGATGAACATAGATGCAAAACTCCTCAACAAAATACTAGCAAACAGAACTAAACAGCACATTAAAGGATCATACACCATGATCAAGAGGGGTTTATCCCAGGAATGCAAGGATTCTTCAAAATATGCAAATCAATCAATGTGATACACCATATTAGCAAACTGAAAGAGAAAAACCATATGATAATCTCAATAGATGCAGAGAAAGCTTTCAATAAAATTCAATACCCATTTATGATAAAAAACTCTCTAGAAAATTGGCAGAGAGGAAACCTCCCACAACATAATACAGGCCATATATGACAAATGCACAGCCAACATCATTCTCAATGGTGAAAAACTGAAAGCATTTCCACTAAGATCAGGAACAAGACAAGGTTGCGAGAATGACATGATACTATACATAGGGAATGATAAAGATGCTACCAGAAAACTACTAGAGCTAATCAATGAATTTGGTAAAGTAGCAGGATACAAAATTAATGCACAGAAATCTCTTGCATTCCTATACACTAATAATGAAAAATCTGAAACAGAAATTAAGGAAACACTCTGATTTACCATTTTAACAGAAAGAATAATATACCTAAGAATAAGCCTTCTTATGGAGACAAAAGACCTGTACGCAGAAAACTATAAGACACTGATGAAAGAAATTAAAGAAGATAGAGATGGAGAGATATACCATGTTCTTGGATTGGAAGAATCAACATTGTGTGATAAGGATTATTCTACCCAAAGCAATCTACAGATTCAGGGCAATCCTTATCAAACTATTAATGGAATTTTTCACAGAACTAGAACACAAAATTTCACAATTTATATGGAAACACAAAAGACCCTGAATAGCCAAAGCAATCTTGAGAAAGAAAAACGGAGCTGTAGGAATCAGGGTCCTGGACTTCAGACTATACTACTAAGCTACAGTAATCAAGACAGTATGGTACTGGCACCAAAACAGAAATATAGATCAGTGGAACAGGATAGAATACTCAGAGATAAACCAACGCATATATGGTCACCTTATCTTTGACAAAGGAGGCAAGAATATACAATGGAAAAAAGAAAGCCTCTTCAATAAGTGATGCTGGGAAAACTGGACAGCTACAGGTAAAAGAATGAAATTAGAACACTCTTTAACACCAGACACACAAAAAAACTCAAAATGGATTAAAGACCTAAATGTAAGGGCAGACACTATAAAAGTCTTAGAGGAAAACAGGCAGATCACAGCAAGATCCTTACTGACCCACCTCCTAGCGAAATGAAAATAACAACAAAAATAAACAAATGGGACCTAATGAAACTTAAAAGCTTTTGCACAGCAAAGGAAACCTTAAACAAGATGGAAAGACAACCCTCAGAATGGGAGAAAATATTTGCAAACGAAGAAACTGACAAAGGATTAATCTCCAAAATATACAAGCAGGTCATGCACCTCAATCCAAAAATGGTTGGAAGACCTAAATAGACATTTCTCCCAAGAAGACATACAGATTGACAACACATGAAAAGATGTTCAACATCACTAATCATTAAAGAAATGCAAATCAAAACTGCAACGAGGCATCACCTCACACCAGTCAGAATGGCCATCATCAATAAATCTACAAACAATAAATGCTGGAGAGGGTGTGGAGAAAAGGGAACCCTCTTGCACTGTTGCTGGGAATGTAAATTGATACAACCAATATGGAGGACAGTATGGAGGTCCCTTAAAAAACTAAAAATAGAACTATCATATGACCCAGTAATCCCACTACTGGGCATATACCCTGAGAAAACCATAATTCAAAAGGGTCATGTACCAAAATGTTCATTGCAGCCCTATGTACAATAGGGAGACACAAGAGGGAAGAGATATGGGAACATATGTATATGTATAACTGATTCACTTTGTTATAAAGCAGAAACTAGCACACCATTGTAAAGCAATTATATTCCAATAAAGATGTTTAAAAATAATTTTAAAAATAAAGATCACTTAAACGATATTAAAAAAAAGAAAGCGTCATGTACCAAAATGTTCATCGCAGCAGTATTTACAACAGCCAGGATGTGGAAGCAACCTAAATGTCCATCGACAGATGAATGGATAAAGAAGACGAGTGCATATATACAATGGAATATTACTCAGCCATAAAAAGAAACGAAGTTGAATTATTTGCAGTGAGGTGCATGAACCTAGAATCTGTCATTCAGAGTAAAGTATGTCAGAAAGCGAAAAACAAATACCGTATACTAACACATTTATATGGATTCAAAAAAAAAAAAAAAGGTTCTGATGAACCTAGGAGCAGGACAGGAATAAAGGCACAGAGGTAGAGAATGGACCTGAGGAGGGCGGTGGGAAGGGTAAGCTGGGGCGAAGCGAGAGTAGCATCGACATATATACACACCAAATGTATAATAGAGAGCTAGTGGGAAGCAACTGCATAACACAGGGAGATCAGATTGGTGCTTTGTGACCACCAAGAGGGGTGGGATAGGGAGGGTGAGTGGGAGACGCAAGATGGAGCGGATATGGGGATATACGTATATGTATAGCTGATTCACTTTGTTATACAGCAGAAACTAACACAACATTGTAAAGCAATTATACTCCAATAAAGATGTTAAAAAAAATAAAGCTAAGCATTGAGGAATGGGCTTCCCTGGTGGCGCAGTGGTTGAGAATCCGCCTGTCGATGCAGGGTACACGGGTTCGTGCCCCGGTCCGGGAAGATCCCACATGCCGCGGAGCAGCTAGGCCCGTGAGCCATGGCCGCTGAGCCTGTGCGTCCGGAGCCTGTGCTCCACAACTGGAGAGGCCACAGAAAAAAATAAAATAAAATAAACATGACATTGTTCAAATGGTTCAAATACTTTAGCACATTGAAAGAGTAAACTGATACAAAGCAGTATGCAATCTTTATTTTTTAATTTTTAAAATTAATTTTTATTGCAATTTAGTTGTTTTACAGTGTTATGTTTTATTGGAGTAGAGTTGTTTTATAATGCTGCACTCTGCTGTGCAGCAAAGTGAATCAGGTATACATTTATATATATCCACTCCATTTTACATTTCCTTCCCATTTAGGTCACCACAGAGCATTGAGTAGAGTCCCCTGTGCTATACAGTAGGTTCTCATTAGATATCTATTTTATACATAGTAGTGTATATATGTCAGTCCTAATCTCCCAGTTTATCCTACCTCTCCCCTTCCCCCATTGTTAACCCTAAGTTTGTTCTCTACATCTGTGACTCTATTTCTGCTTTGCAAATAAGTTCATCTGTACCATTTTTCTAGATTCCACATATAAGCAATATTATGAGATATTTGTTTTTCTCTTTCTGACTTACTTCACTCTAGGTCCATCCACATCTCTGCAAATTACACTATTTCATTCCTTTTTATGAGTATGCTGTCTTTAAGAAGACTTCCTTCGAGTATTTTCTAGATATTGGCAAATTTTCTAACTGAAGAAATATGAGCTATGATAAATTTCAACTTTAGTATCATGTCAACATTTATGTCATAATTATGTAATGGTGGGTTAAATGAAAAGCCATCCTGTAGATACAACATTTTTACATGATCACACACATAAATCAATGATAACTGATAGGTCATATCCAAAGGGAAATAAGGAAGTTAGCTCATCAAATACTCTAGAGCCATTGTAGAAATGATTTTGTGAGCAGGTACAAAACTAAAAGAGGGAGAATAGAACATTTAAAAATATTTTTTTATTGAAGATATTATCAATAAATAGATTAGGTACCATGGTACATTTATTACGTACCATGAGAACTAAAGAAGAAAATTAGACCTTACTTGAGAAAATTCAAATTAATTTCTTTGGGGAAATAACAATCACAGATGGCTATCACTGGAAAGATAATCACTGTATAGCTAAGGGATTAAGAAAATGGGAAATCACTTGCTTGGAGCCATAAACCTAGTCAGATTTTAAAGTAGTCCTAAACACAGTTTTATGATTCCTAATTCAGCTGTCACCAAACTGTTCCTCTCTGATATTCTAATACATTAAGTGTGATGATGACAATATTTCTTTCCTATTAGAAGAACATGTGATTTGAGCTATGGTTTTTTGAAGTGGTGAAGGTCATTATCAAATCTTTCATAGAAGCTGTCCCTCACATCTCTTTTCTTTCCACCCATTCTCTCCCTAATCCACTTCTATAATTTTTTTGCCTCTACCAATCAGCCACAACTGCTCTTCTGCAGGCCACCCAAAATCTCCATGTTGCTAAATCCAATGAAAGTTTCTTACTTCTCCACTACCTTAGCATCCCTGCACTAAGGGCACAGTCCATCAGTGTCTCCACCATCAGGCACTCTGCAACGCGTCCCCCCCTCACACTTTTTCTGGCAATCTGGACACTGGAAATAGGCTGGTCTGTATAACAATGGTGCAGGGATCCAGAGGGTAGGAATGGAGCATCTGAAGAAACTGTTATAACATGTATTTTTTTTAACATCTTTATTGGAGCATAACTGCCCCACAATGCTATGCCAGTCTCCGCTGCACAACAAAGTGAATCAGCCACATGTATACATATATCCCCATATCCCCTCCCTCTTGCGTCTCCCTCCCACCCTCCCTATCCCACCCCTCTAGGTGGTCACAAAGCACAGAGCTGATCTCCCGCTGCTATGTAGCTGCTTCCCACTAGCTATCTATTTTACATTTGGTAGTGTATATATGTCAATGCTACTCTCTCACTTTGTCCCAGCTTACCCTTTCCACTCCCCGTGTCCTCAAGTCCATTCTTTCCAT
Organism: Physeter macrocephalus; assembly: GCF_002837175.3. Classification (NCBI taxonomy): domain Eukaryota; kingdom Metazoa; phylum Chordata; class Mammalia; order Artiodactyla; family Physeteridae; genus Physeter; species Physeter macrocephalus. The sequence continues at coordinate 140,876,783 of NC_041221.1, forward strand.
CTGTGTCTTTATTCCTGTCCTGCCCCTAGGTTCATCAGAACCTTTTTTTTTTTTTTTTAGATTCCATATATATATAACATCTATTTTCAGATGGAAGTGTTGAGGCAGTGGGGCACTGAATTCCATATTTGGTCCATCCAAGCTTTCTCCCAACACAAAATTGCTCCAAGACCCACATTTTTTACTTGGTCTCATCTTGCTTTAAAGAACCTAAATGCTAAACCTTTTTTGACTCCCCTCAGAGAAACTATTTTATCATGAGTGAACTCAGCCTTCCTTTCTGAGCTCAAAAATGTTTCATATTAGTCCCCTTAATTTTTCATTTACATCTTAGAAGATAGCATTAAAAAGAGGGGGGAATCTGGGATCAGATAACCTGGATTTGAATCCCAGAAGCTTTTATTTAAAAAATTTTCCTAAGCACTCAGAGTCCTGGTTTCCTCAACTGTAAAACAGAAATAATGTTAGTGTCTCTTTCACATGGCTGTTATGACAATGATGTGCAATGATTTATATAAGGCATTTAATGCAATGCATTAACAGTGTTAGGCTTAATTGTGCTCATTGGACTCTCTGCTAGGATCGTAGTTCCATTATCTCTCTTAGGGCAGCATGTGTTCTTTAAAGCACTAAAGTCTTTACTGCCTCTGGGTTTTGCACCAACTCATCACACTTCCTTACTGAAAAAAAATTGTCTGGGACCATTACTTCAGCTCATGAGAGTGAGTCAGGTTTTCAACTACTATGTGCCCCTTAGATCATGCTGGGTTGTTTCATAGCTTTAGCCCAGACTGTGATCAATCTTACAAAAGTTAACCTGTCCCACAGGTCAGAGAATATCCTTCATTCATATATATATATATGAATGATATATATATATATGAATATGTATATATATATATATAGAGAGAGAGAGAGAGAGAGAGAGAGAGAGAGAAACTACTGTGTGCTATTCTTGGGAATACAGCATGATACGGCAGACAAAATCCCTGTCTTTATTGAATCATACATTCAGATAGAGGAGAAAGAATTAACAGCCCAAATAAAAACAATATATAAAGTTGAGTTGCATTTTGGCTCTATTTTGTACTTAATAACTTTGGGATGCCTATTAGACATCCAAATAGGCAGGTGGATGTGTGAGTGCAGAGCTCAGAGGCAAGGTCTGGGCTGGAGATATAAATTTGGAAATCATGAGCATATAAATGATATTTAAAGCCCTGACATTTTCAGGGAATTTAGTGAGTGAGTATACACAGATAAAGGGAGAGATGGTCTGGGAACTCCAACCTGTAGAGATCTGGATGAGAAAGATAGGCCAGCAAAAGGAACTGAGAGGGAGTGGCCAAGAAGTTAGGAGGAAAACAATGTCCCCGGTCAAGACCACTCTTTGCCTGGACTGCACCCAGCCAATAATGGGTACAGTGGGGATACCAATGTGAACCCACTCCTGTCTTAGTGGGCTACTCTGCTCTCTACTGGCCTGGCTGAGATTTTCTCAGGACTATGCTATGGTCTGAGGCTCTTCCTACCCAGTCCTCCTTTCCTCTTGCCTTTCCCAAGTGTCAGATGAGCCATGTGGCCTGAAGTTCTCCCTTCCAACTCCTGCTCTCACTCCCTTGATCCTTTCATAGATGTTTGCCTCAATACATCCCTTGTGTGTCTGTTCTCACCTAGTGTCTGCTTTTCAGACCAAGATAATTTAGCATCATATTTCAGTTTCCCCAGGGGATTATTCCCTGGGGGAATAATAATCATCCACTGTGCATCTGGACTAATACCATGCTCTCTATTGGCTGTCTTCCCTTCCCTGTATCTTACCTACCCATTTCCCTTCCACCTTCCAATAAATTACTTGCATTTGAAACTTTTTCTCTGAGGAAATCCATACTAAGATAGATATTACATAGAGAACAGCGATCAAAACGCTTTAAGTATTCTCCAGCAGCAACTCAGGGGTGTTAAGTTTCACAGCTTCCATTCAGGTAGATAGAAACACTCATACACCAGCTAATAGACAGGTACGTGGAAATTTCAAATGGCCATAGACCCACATGGCCACAGAGCTGCTTGTGTTTACTCAGGCAGTGTCTGGGATTTCCATGTTCCCAAGAGCCACCAGCACAACAGATGGCTGAAATATTCTGGAGTTTATTTATATGCAGAGATTGTACAGTTAATGGGAAGAAGCTTAGTAAGTGAGCCAAATGCTAGAGCACACATCTGGGTGGATGCTTTGGGCAGCTGGGCATAGATCAAGAGGGCTATTACTGTTGTCAATGAATTGAGGGTTGTCATAACCATCTCACAAGGCACCTATAGAAGGTCCCTGCATCCAAAAGTGTGGGCCTTGATCAGCTCTGGACCTTGTGTTCTGTTTGTCTACACTTGACCTTCACTAACATTCCCCGTTGCCTAAATTAGGACCTGAAAGCCTCCCTCCATTGGACACCACTGCTAACTCCCTAAAGCCCCGAGTTTTAGTCAACTCTTCATAATACAACTCTGAATTCTCTATGGCTAAAAACTTTCTCATGCTACCCTACTCCATCTTGGGGTAACTTGTTACTATGGTCTGAATACTTGTGATCCCCCAAAATTCATAATCCCCAAGGTGATGGTATTAGGAGGAGAAACTTTGAACATCAGGGCAGAGCCTTCATGAATGGGATTGGTACCCTTATTAAAGAGTCCCCAGAGAGCCGACTTATCCCTTCTACCATGTGAGGAGACAATAATAAATCTGTGACCCAGAAGAGAGTCTCCATATGACCATGTTTGCACTCTGGTATCAGACTTCCATCCTCCAGAACTGTAAGAAATGAATGTCTGTTATTTACAAGCTACTCAGTCTGTGGTATTTTGTTATGGCAGCCCAAATGGACTAAGACACTTGTCCAATTGCAAAGCAATTTTAAAAGAAGATCAAAAAAAAAAAAAAAAAGAGGTCTCAGCAGAATGTGAACATAAACTTACTTATAAATACCTTACTCAGTCATTAAGAAATGTAGTACTTTTAAGTCTTATTTCTAGTTCCTCAGATTGGCATGTGGTAATGTACATTCTTCCCATGCCAAGGTGGACTGATAATCAAATGACAGTGCAATACCTTTACCTTACTGAGAAGTTAAAATGACCTGAGTGTCCTATAAATAAAATTTTAAGAAAAAAAAAAAGAAGATCAAGGAGACTAGTTTTAGGAAGCTAAATCTATTCCTTGAGCATCACCTAGAGGACCCAGCAATTCTACTTATAAAAATGTATCTAAATAAAATACAATGAAGGAGGAGCAATATTCTTTACACAGTCAAAAGGGCAACCTAATGCTTAACAATATGGTATATGTTAAATAGAGTTACAGTGTGTCAGTATGATTAAAATACTACACAGCCTTTAGAAATCATAAAGGAATGTTCCTGGTATGACGAAAAGAAAATTACAAAACTACAGATAGAAGTCTATGGAGATTATTTTTAAAGTATGTTATATATATGTATACAGTGTATGTACATATGTATGTACAGATATATGTATATATGTATGTATCTGTGTTTATATATCCTTGTGTGTAGGAAGACTAGAAGGATATCTATCACAAATGGTAATTTTTTAATGGCAGAATTAACAGTGATTTTCTTCTGCATGCTTTTCTGAAGTTGACAATTTTTCTGAAAATGAATATGATTTCCTTTGATATTCAGGAAAGAAAATGGATAAATATTAGTTAATAAAGAAGAAGAAATTATCATTGTGCTCCAAAGACAACTGGCATCCCTTTGATCAGGGTGGGGCAGGGCCAGGGGTCAGGCACCTACACTGAATCAGCCAAAGGAAAGTTTTCACTCATTTTTTTCTTCTGTGTCCTGAGCTGTCTGCAGAGCCTGAGGAAAGCTGTGGTCACACTGCCCAGCAAGAGAAGAATTAGTTAACAGATGTAAGGGATCATCAGGCATCTTCTGGGTTAGTGGGAAAACAAACCTGCTAAAGGGAGCTCGTGTGAACTCCTGACCCTGCAACCAGAGGGCATCATGGAAGGCTCCCAGGCAACTCCCCTGCCATTTTCTTCAGAATGAAGAAGATTAATTCCTTCAAAGACACAAAACCAAGGGCTTTGTGCTCTCACTCCACAAACAAATGTAACATTCCTGAGGCTGAACTTTCTGCACACACATACCTATAAGCCAGACACTTGATTTTTATCTTGGATTAAGAACCAACTGGCTCTCGTATTTGGTGTTTGTCACTTAACCTCCCAGGACTCTCCATTCTGATATCTGGGAGAGCATGATAATTATCCTGCCCTTGTTCCCAGGGAGGTTATTCAGCAAGCATCTTCTCAAGGACCCATCAAAAATGGCTGTAAAAGGTAGAACTCGCTGAGAGTTTGTCAACATCCTGAGCTCTGTAAGAAAGGACCTGATGTGTGATCTGATGTTGCTCTACTCACAGAATGACGATGGACAGCTTTGGGTCCAAGCATCCTTGAAGTTCTTGGTTGCAAGCAACAGAAATCTGTTTTGAGTAACTTCAGATAAAGAGGATTTGTTGGAAAGTTATCAGAGTTCAAGAGAAAGGAAAGAGTGGCTGGGGTACTAGGCTTCAAAAGGAGCAGGGACTGTGTTACGTCTGGATGTCCAAGGAGGATAACAACTGCCCTGTTGCCAGAGCAGCTACAAGGTGAGATGGATTCCACTGCTGCTGCATCTCCAACACTCCCTCTTGTCCTTGGGTCATTCACTCAAGTTACAACAGTCCGGGGGCCAGAGCATAGGTGATGTGTCTGATGTTTTTCCGAAGGCAGGTGGGAGGACCTGCCTCCCTTAAAACTGCAGTGGAAAGTGGTTTCCTGGAATTATCCTGCCAACAGGCCCAATCACAGTGGGGGAATGATAATCCCCCTTAACCTGAGTGTGTCTCATTCTCACAACCACAAAAAGCCAAACGAAGAGCCCAGGCCACTCCATCATCGGTTCAAATGAAGAAGGACATATTGTGATAAAAATCAGTGTTGTGTTAGAAGCTGGTTTGCTGATTTCTCACCTCAACCAGCTTTTCTGGTTTTATTCTATCACTGCCTATAAAACCCAGGCTACTTGCAATAGCATCTCCAAAAGACTTTGCTCCACTCTGCTACTTTATTTTAAAAATGCCCCCTGGCCACAAAACAGTCTCTCTATAGACTCTTTCACTATATAACAAAATCCATCCTTTCTTTTGGGCCCATTTCAAAAGCCATCACCTCCATGATGTTTTCCAGCCATCCCTACCAGAGCAACTCTGTCTCCTGCAAACTCCTCTGAGACTCTGTGTCTATAACCCTCTGAAGGCCATGACTCATGTGTGGTTCAGTCTCAGAGTGGTGCTAGATGACAAAGGAGAGCCTGTACAGGCAAAAAAATTCTTCTCTCATTCCCTAATTCTATGGAGCTCTCAAACATCAGACACCCTCCCATCATGAAGCACCTAATTTACCCCAGCTCTTTCTGACTTTATTTCCTGCTTTCCTCTTGCTCATCTATATTATGAAAAAGACAAACTTTTCCAGCAAGTCTCTATTTTGTTCTCCTGTATACATTTTCTGATTCTGCATCTTCCTCTCCTCCCCTCCCTCCCTTCCATGCATCTGTCTATCTGTCTGTTTGTCTCTCTCTCTCACACACACACACATAGAAACCATCTGGCAGAGGCAGACACTCTCAAGGGGATGGAAGGAGAGAAATTAAGGTAGACATAACAGGAAGCTATATGAAAGGGGAGGTGTTATAACCACCACCTGGTTAATAAACTTCATCCTCCTATGTATCTATTACACATTTGGAAAATTACCTTCAAATAAAGTCATTTGTACACATGAATTTTCTTTCCAACTGAATTTCAAGATTTTCCACGGCAAAGACCAAGTCTCAGTCATCTCTTTTGCTCTCATACAGAGCACACCTGATACTTAGCAACCACTTAATATACATATAATGAATTAATGAGCACATGAATTAGTTCATTAACAATAGTAAGCAGGTCACCAGTAGCCATGGTTGTGCTGACACTTACACAAGGAAGCAAATCAATTATTTTCTAGCTTTTGATCCCTAGAAGTTTTATTTGTGCCATGTCTGAATGGATATCATTAATGAGGACTTCAAATAAATGAGATCTATCTGAGAGACAGGCTCAGTGCTACGAGGAGCCCAAAACCCATTTTGATCTTTCACTGAAAGAAGGGCAGATAGGACTCACAGCATACACACTCTTTTAAAATGAGCTTTAATTTAATTTCCTTGCCTCTGGCAGTAGCTCTTAGAAGCAGCAGAGTGAATGGCTGGGAGAGGATTCAAAAGAGGGTAGAGGCTGAGGGGTGGTCAAAGCTGGGAGGTCAGCGGCAGCAGGCCCCTCACCAGAATGCACATCACAGAACCCAACTCCCCCATCACCGCATGTTTGAAAGGTCTAATAAGACAGATAATAACAATTTCATTGGTGTGGTACTTTCTACTTCCCAAAGTCCATGACCCCATTTAATCTTCCAAGCAATCGTGAGGCCCTCTTTCCTTTTCCTAAGCATCCCTACCGCATCCACCCAATTCCACAATTTAAAGCCACATTTAGTAAAAAGGTACACATTATAACACCACTGATGAAACAAAGAGAGAAAAAAATATTTAGGCCACATAAAAATATACATAAGATGGTATCAGTGTTCAGACTTTTAAAAGAATAATTGTGGTAAGAATGAACTCAAAACTTATTAAGATCTACTAGATGCCTGTCAGTTTCCATGCATTTTCATCCAGGCGGTTAAGAATCCGCCTGCCAATGCAGGGGACAGGGGTTCGAGCCCTGGTCCAGGAAGATCCCATATGCCACGGAGCAACTAAGCCCATGTGCCATAACTACTGAGCCTGTGCTCTAGAGCCCATGTGCTACAACTACGGAAGCCCGCGTGCCTAGAGAACATGCCTGCAACAAGAGAAGTCACCACATTGCAATGAAGAGTAGCCCCAGCTCTCTGCCCATGCAGCAACGAAGACACAAAGAAAAAGAAGAAAGAAAGAAAAGAAAGAAAGAGAGAAAGAGAGAAAGAGAGAGAGAAAGAAAGGAAGGAAGGAAAGAAAGGAAAGAAAAGAAAAGAAAGAAAGGAAGGAAGGAAGAAAGAAAGAAAGAGAAGAAGGAAGGAAGAGAGAGAATTCAAACCCAGACAGGCTGACCCCAGAAGCAATGCTCTGAATTCCTGGACTGTATATGATGCCACCACCACTTGGAGCAGTGAGCAACTAAGAAACCCTGAGCAATAGCATGTTACCATGGCAACAGCACAGGATAAACGACAGAGCCTGGCTGTGACCTTGGGCTGGGCCAACTTAACTTCACCAAACATCACTTTTTCCATCTATAAAATGAGAATGATAAAACCGACATTCCACAGGTTGATGTGAAGATTAAAGACTTAGTAACTGGCCCACAGTAAATGCTTGATAAACATATGCTAATTATCCACTTATTTCCAAACAAAGCACATCACGTTTTCTAGAAGAGTTTTATTTTTCAAGGTAAGGTGATACAGTTTCCCCTAAATATCTTCAGATGACAATGGGCAGGACAGGAAAGGCAACTTGGAGTCACAAACACTTGGTTCATTTGTCTGGTTGGGACAATTGCCACAGGGAAACATGCAAACACAGGCTCAGTGTATCCTTTTTTGTTGTAACCAACCCTTCCTCCTGTGTTCTCCTTTATTGTCCTCTAACCACCCTTTACAGTTCCATTTAGATTCTCCTTCAAAGAGGAACCACCTGTCTTCATATGTACTTCACTCTACTCTTGTTGACTGTTGTCTTCATTTCCACATGGCTTATTTAACTATATCATGACCTAGCAGGATCACTCTAACCTGGGCTACTGGGAGTGGTGTCCACTCGGCCAAGAACCACCAGATCTCCAAACAGTTGAACTGAACCTCCAAATGTTCTTGTTCACCTCACATTTGGGACACAGGAACATAAACACTCTGCAGTCTCTTTGGCCCCACCTGGCCTCTGTCTTGTACCTAAGCAAGTATACCATATTCTCCCAAACCCACTAATTTGATATGTTCTCGTTCAATAACATAACATACAGAATGTTTCCAACACACATAAAGGCAAAAGGATACCTTTGCAAACACACTAGCTCTACATGTATACTTCATCTTATATATTATCTCCTCTGATGCAGTAGATTTCTCTTCTGATCAATACTAGTCATCAAATAACCAAAAGAAAAAAGTAACAAACTGAATCTATTATCACCTAGTACAAGGACCATGAATGCCAATGCCATCACTAGTCCATATGATGTTTTTGTGCAAATTAGCCAAAGGCACTTTCTCTGGACCTCACAACAGAACACACAATAGGGCAAGTTTGGGTTGGACTTCAACTCACTTTCCCACCATCTGGATACATTCAGCAGTGCACATCCCAAATAACTGTACAGGGTGGCCCTGATCATATTTTTCTAGATTACTATACTAATATCTGGTCTCCCTTCTTTTTTGTTCTTGGCAACTTATATCCTATTCTCAACATAGCACTTGAACTGATCTTTTCAAAATATACATCAGATCATACGCCTCTCCTGCTTGAAATCCTCATCCTTGGAATAAAATTCAAAATTCTTGACATGCCGGACAAGACCTTACCAGACATGTTTGCTTCCTTCCTCATTCTTAATACTACCCACTTGTTCACACTGCACCAGTCACAATGGTCTTCTTTCTGTTCGCTACACACTCTGAGTTTGTTCACACTTCAGTGTTTTGGTTCCTTCTATTAGTCAACTAAGCTGCATGATAAACCACCCCCCCAAGTCAGTGGCTGAACACAATAAACCTTGTATGTGTGGGTGTGCCTATGTGTCAGTTCTGCAGGTCAGCTGTGTCTTTGCAGGGACCAGCTCTGCTTCAGGCTGCAAGTTGGCTGAGGCTGGCTCTAAGGTATGAGTTGGGTTCAGATCTGCCCCAGGTATATCATATCCTTCTTCAACCACTGCTGCCCAGCCATGTTCTTTTCATTGCAACTGGCAGAAATATGACACGAAGCTGAACTGTGCAAATATGTTTAAAGACTTGAAGACCATTCATTGGCTAAAATACATTATATGACTATGCCTAGCATCAGAGGGAAAGGAAATCCACTCTACCCACAATGGGAGTGTACCTCAAAGTTACCTGGCAAATAGAATGGATGTATAATCCCATTATAGGGCAGTGAGGCATTTGGATCCATAATCCTATCTATGAGGTTGCTTCCAGCACCTAGAATGCTCTGTCCCCACATTTCCTCATGGCTAGCTCCTTCCATCTTCAGTTTCAATGCCACCTCCTCACAGAGGTCCTCTCTGGCCACTGTATTCCAAAAGTACATGTACCACCATAAACACGGGGATACATGGCCACAGCTCATATTCTTCCAATGATTCTCTAATCCATTATCCATTTTTGTTTTGTTCATTGTATGTACAGATTTAAATTCATTTATTTATATCTTGGCTTACATCTTTATCATATCTCCCTCCACTAAGAATTTAAGCAAGGATTTGATTTTCTCTGCCTTATTCACTGCTCTAAGCACAACCTGGCATGGGGTAAGAGCTCAATAAATTTTCATTGAATAAATACAATCTAGAAATATGTATTCTTATTTCTCAGTTCAGGGTTAGTCCCTCGGCAATTTTCAATTACTTGCTGTCATAAATGAATAAATGTGTGAATGTAAGGGTGGGAGATTTGGGGAGAATGATTACATATACAATGTAATATAGTTGAAAATAGGATTTCAAATCAAGCTCCAGTATCTTAAGACTGAAGACTCAGTGTTATTAGCTATGAAATGGGAATAAAAATTGTAGATTTTCTGCAAGGATTAAATTAGATGATGCATGTACAACACTTACTCTAAAGATGGGAGAGTGGCATGCCGTGATTTGAAAAGGGTAAGACATGGCACAGACAGTGGAGGCCTTGTAGGACAATGTGAAAAGTGTGTTGATGGTTGACTCAGATGGGACACTTACTTCTGAACTTTTTCAACCAGATTTCCCCAATGCTTTCCCAAGCAAGAAGTGGATCAGCAGACCTCTGGTTCCTGTTGTCACACAGGCCATTCAGGTTGGGGCTGGCTGGTGGCTGCATTCCCCAGTAGCCTGCCCTTGCTTCTCTGTGCTGAGGGACTCTCAATGGCCTTCTTTCTTTTTTTTTACTGGTTTCCATTCTCCCCAGGCATTGCTTCAGTTCTATGAAACAATCTCTAAATCAATCCTAAATGATATGGTCACACTTTTACATCAGATCCTAATGATTCCACCTTGAGACCATGGAGCTGTGTTCAATCTTTTAGTTTTTTAGAGGACTTTATGTTCATCATTTCAGAACAGTCTGCTTCCTAGAAGAACTGTGCTAATGAGTTAATTTTCCCATGATGTAGGTAAGAAATCAATCAGACAGCCCTGTTTTGGTAAAAGGATAAATTAAGGCAAAGAGCAGGAACTTACCCCAGAATTAGTTTTCCTAGTTGCAACAATATGTGGTTAATTCTCTTATTTTAGAACTGACCTTCAATTAGCATTGGCTTCCTGTACAGTCATTCCTCCCATTTTATAATGATTACCAAAATTTAGTAGTTTAATAATGCTTTTGTGGCAAGAGCATAAGAAAACAATTACTCTTGCTTACTGGTAGTATGAGTCTACAATATTTCCCAAGAGTAATTTGGTATTTACATCCAAATTTAAAATGCACATTCACTTTGGCTGAGAAACTCTGTTTCTAGTACTCTAGGCTACAGTTACTCTTGCACGAATATGTGTGTATATAATATAATCTATATACATATATTAAAGAGTATACAGATCAAGATTATATAACTCTGTTTCTCAGCATTGTTTGAAATTGAAACAGACAAGCCTACTTAAACTTATATATGCTAAGAAACATGTTGGAAGGCTGCACCAAAAAACTATTTGGAACAGTTAATGGAGATAAGTGAATCAAAGGCACAGAGAATTAGAGAAGAACCGAGTGGAAAGGAGAAACTTTTCTTTTTCCATTCATGGGATGATGATTAAATTTTTACACATGAGTAGGTTTTAATTTTATTTTGAAAATATGTAACTAATAAAATAAAGAGAAAGAAAATGCATCTGTCCCTACAGGATTGTATGGAGTAGACATTTAAAGGCACCCAACTTCTTCTTTTGTTCATGTTCCTGGTTCATTTGCTCCCAATTCAGGGACAACATACACATTCTTCTTAAAACGAGATAATTGACTTCAGCATCTCAAGGATGCCAGCCAAGGGAGAAAACAAATCAGCAGGGAGTCCCTGGCTTGGAGGTGGTGGTCAGCACGCAAGATTTTAGAGCACCATCATCTGATGTCATACTGTGGGAAGGCATCAGCTTGTTCTTCAGTCCTTTTTGGAAGTGAGGTGTGTCTCTCCACACTGGAAGTAATAGTGCTTCGTTGGAATCCTTGCCTTAATAAGTCCAAATTCTTAGTTACAATCCATAGAGAAGCTTAAATGAGGGTCACTCTGTCAAGGTCAAACACTAGAATTCAGTTATTTTTAAATTATTTTTTATTGGAGTACAGTTGATTTACAATGTTGTGTTGGTTTCTGCTGTACAGCAAAGTGAATCAGTTATGCATATACATATATCCACACTTTTTTAGATTTTATTCCCATATAGGTTGTTACAGAATATTGAGTAGAGTTCCCTGTGCTATACAGTAGGTTCTTATTAGTTATCTATTTTATATACAGTAGTATGTATATGTCAATCCAGTTATTTTAAGAAGGAGGGTCCATGCAAGAGGTAAGAGATGGAGTGGGTGTCATCCATCATGCACTGGAAAAATTAAGTGCATGTCATAGGAAAATGGCTTTGAGTATCTGCGATAGGGTTGCCAATCCCAACAACAACAATCGCTATTTGTTGAATATGTACTCTGAGCCAGGCTTTGTGCTAAGCATGCTGTACACAGTTTCTCATTAAATCCTTGCAACAGATTTACCATGTTGATATTAAAAACTCATCCAACAGATTATAAGTGGCAGAGCCAGGAATAAAACTACATTGGCCTGATTTCTCAAGTCCATGCTCTCAACCACTCTCTGACAAGATGCTGTTATTTTTGCCCTGACATACTAAGTGGCTTTTTAGAGAGACAGGGTCACTCAGACTGCCCTGCACACTAGTGGAAAAGTTCACATGTCTGAACACCCATTATCTAGGCTTCCAGGGCCAGGGCTCATGGCCACTCTGCCTTTCCCTTTTGCCATCTCTGCTGGAACTGTAATAACTACTTGTAAAGTGCACAGTCATTGCTGTATTGATCACTTCCCAAGCTACTTTGGTTTGTCCTGACAGAAACCCAACCTTTTTCTTCGTTATTCATCCCCTTTCACTTTATTCTTCAGAACAACAGAACACTATAAAGGAGATGCTGTTTTCTTCCTTTTATCGTTGCAGAAATGGAGCATCTTGCCCAGTTACTTGACTAATTTCTTAACGTTTTGGAATCTCAAGTTTCTTCATTGATAAATAGGAGATAATAACATCCAATCCTTAGACGGGTTGAGATCAGGTCTCTAAAGTTCAGGGCACAAAGTAGGCATGCAATAAACTGCATCTGCTCTCATTTCTAAGTAGTTATATCACACTGGAAAGCCATCTATAACCTGCACATCCCTGCACAAGGTATAGAACTGCTCCAAACATCACCTGTCCAATGGAAATATTATCATCGAGCTCACCCAGCTCTAATCCTATTTTGAGGATTAAATGGAATAAATACATAAAAACTATACCAAGGACTGGCTCACACTCAAAACTGAATAAATAATAATCTCCTCTGGTAAGAATGCTGTTGACATGTGCCCATCTACGTAACTCCAAGAATTTGATGTGTGGTTATAAAAGTAACATCCTCTCTCTCGTTGCCCCTCCCCCCAACACCCTTTCCCCAGATTCCTTGGGCAAATATTGAATATTATGTGGTAATTATTCCTCTCCCTTAGTGCCACCTTTTAATAAGACAAGACAGCCCTACCACAGGCCTCAGCTTTTTTCTCATCCTCCAAGTCTCTGAGGGCTCTTCCCAGTGGCCTGCAGCAAGATGCCTCAGAGGCGGCTGCATTTTGGCCAAATTCTTATTCAGAGATACAGCTCATGCAATTCTCAGCTCTGGCCACATGCTTGATCGCTTTCCAGTTCAGCATTTGATGTGAAAGGGAGGAAGAAAGAATCCCTCTTACCCATGGCTAAAAATAATTTCAGAGGGCTGGAGGCAAAGCAGAGGTGATGCCGGCTATCTCCTAGAACAGTTGATAAAACAGCCATCTCCGGCAAGCCAATTTCATGCATTTTCTTTTCTATCTTTTTGCTTCCCCTACTTATTCTTTTTTTTCTGGACATGCTGGGGAAACCTCATATAATATATGAGGAAAACTCTGGGTATCCTGTCATCTAATCTTCAGCCCGGGGTTGTAGCTTCCTCTTTGCTAAGTCTTCTCATTGAGTCACTACAGCTGATTAGAAGACCAGTTCTTGCCTGTTCAGCCTTCAGGTGCCCAGTTTTTGGAACTCAGCAGCTCCACATGAAATATGCCAGATCTGTCAAAAGGCAAGATGGTTCACAGATGCCCGGAAGCAGGGCAAAGAAGGCTGGCTGGGATATGCGATGCAAGATACAGGCAAACAATGCCACCAGGAGGCTGGAAACTCAAAGATGATTTTAGCCATGTAGTCTTTTGATTCCAAGGAGTGGCGACTTCAGCCTCTAACTGCTCTCCTAAAACTCAGCTCAGTGGAAATTGTCCCTGGCAGCAAGCAAGCACATTGTGCCTGTCTTCTTGGGACCACAGGGAGCTACTTCCCATCTGCTATTTGTGATGTGATTATCTTTGTGAAATGCACATGCACAGGGCTAGCTGGGACGTAAGGAGGCCAAAGAGTTCAAATGTTCTAATTTAAAAATTACTACCACTGTGTGTTTATTGAGTGTCAAGTGTTACCTCTTTAAACCTCACACTATCATATCGGCCCAGTCATTATGATGTTATATTCATTCGACACACAGGAAGATCAAAAAATGGATTATGCTCTTAAACACCTTGTTCAGTGGGTCAGTTAGGAAAGTGTCTGTAAGGAATAGGAAACCCAACAGATGGTGGCTCACACAAGAGGGGAATTATGCTTCTTATATAACAGTGTGACAGAGATAGGCAGCTCTGGCCATTGGTCTAATGGTTCAAAACTGATCACATCTCTGTTATTTCTAGTATCCTTTCCATAAGATGCAGAATGATTGCTTCAGCTCTGGGAATGAAGTCTGTATTCAAGGCAGCTGAACAATGTCAAGGGACAAGGGCAGCCCCTCTGTTATTTCTATTAGGAAAACAATGTCTTCTCATAACTTTCTGAAGTCTCCCCCCACCCCCAGGAGTGCCTCATTGGTCAGAAATAAGTCACATGGCCATTCCTAGCTGCAACAGAAGCTGGAAAATACATATTTAGCTTTTCCAGCCTCCATAATGGGGGCAGGCAAGAGAGTGATTATGCTAATTTGGACTAGGGTGTCAGTGGTGGCGATCGTGTTGAGAAGCAGACAGCCTCAAGACATATTTGGTGGTAAAAATTATCAGACAGAGCTTGTTGACTGATTGCATGTGGGAGATGAGGGCGGAGGAGCCAGGGTTTCTAATTCGGTATATACACTTAGACTGGGAGTCACAAAGAAAGAAAAGATTTTGGACATGGGAGGTCATGAGCGCACTTTTGGACATGTTAAGAGTGAAGTGTCCTTGAAACATTTAAATGGAGATGTTAGCAGTTAAACTCAGAAGAGGAAACTGTCTAGGCTAGACATATAAGATATTTAAACTTGTGGTTATCAACCATTTCCAGAAACTTGAGAATTCCTACCTTCCTTTATTGATAGCACTGCTCTCTTGAAATCTCCATGGCAGTGGTCATTGGGCAGGTGCATTTTGTTCCCCAGGAGATACTTGGCAATGTCTGGAGACATTTTTGGTGTCACAACTGGGAGGTGAGAGAGGGGTAGTGCTGCCGGCATTTAGGAGGTAGAGCCCAGGGATGCTAGTAAACATCTTACAATGCACATGACAACCCCCAACAACAAACGTTTATCCAGTCCAGATTGTCAGTCATGCTGAGAAACCCTGTTCTATAATAACCTCACTTCTGACCTTAATGCTCCCCTGGCCCACAGGCCCTTAAGTATTCCATTTTTGTGCTTCCCTCACACCTCTGACATTACCACCGACTTTAAATTGCTTTCAAGAACCAGCTCTCCTAGCACAAAGACTCCTCTGGTGGTGATGTGTGGAGACAAGTACTACCGTTGACTTAAGTTATGTTTAAAGTCATCCCTGGAAACGAGAGCCTGACGTGGTTCATAATTTACAATTCAGAGTCTCCTGAATATTAAGATCATAGAAAAAGTTCTCATAAATGAATTCAATCATTACTCTTAAGACACTGAATCTAAGAGGCATCTTGAATGTGTTGAAGGTAACCTTTAGGACAACGCAAAAAGAATTGCTACTTTAGACAAAATGTTTTACTCCAAGAAGTAACCTAGATATACTGAGTAACCTAAATTGCTGATTTCTAGTAACCTCAAATACTAAGTATGGATTTATAACAGGAAATCTGTGCTATTTGAAACACAGCCCTAAGTTTTTGAAGTTGATGTAAAGAATAGCCACATACTCCATAAACCATTACTTTGTTTCCCTCTAATGGTCACTTTCTTGCACTTTCTTGATCATCCACTTAAAAACGTTAACTTGCGGGCTTCCCTGGTGGCACAGTGGTTGAGAATCTGCCTGCCAATGCAGGGGACACGGGTTCGAGCCCCGGTGTGGGAAGATCCCACATGCCGCGGAGCAACTAGGCCCGTGAGCCACAATTACTGAGCCTGCGCCTCTGGAGCCTGTGCTCCGCAACAAGAGAGGCCACGATAGAGAGAGGCCCGCGCACCGCGATGAAGAGTGGCCCCCACTTGCCACAACTAGAGAAAGCCCTCGCACAGAAACGAAGACCCAACACGGCCATAAATAAATAAATAAAATTAAAAAAAAAAAACGTTAACTTGCTTTTCCTATAAAGGCCATATAGTTGCTTGAGACACACTCTCAGGATAAACCGATTGAGTAGGAACTCTTTTCAGCTTGAATGTAATCTAGCCTACATATAATTCTTAAGAACTTATTAAAAAGCTCAGCTATATGTCTGAATTCATAGGCTCTGATCCAATGACGTGGAAAGCAGCAGACCATTAAAATTAATTGAAAGTGCTGAACCATTTCAAGAATGATTTCTTTTGCATTACAAAAAATTAAATAAAATGGGAGGTGCTAGGTTATCCTCTGCCCTGAAGAATTAGTCTAAAATTACAATTGAAACATCTCAAATGAAATTGTTGTAAAACTTATTAAGATATATATTATGCTTCAAAATCATGCTTATGCCCCTTGTAATTTAAATACTGAGCTACTTTCATTTAGAGGTAACTTGGATCTCAACAGTGAGTGAAGAGCAGGAGTTCCAACCAATTTGAGCACCTGGTGAGAACCTTGAGAGTATCTCATCTGTGTAAAGCTGTCATTTAAGTGAATTTTTTTTTTCCTTTTAGGAATAGAAAATATCTGAAAAGGAAAAATGTTTTCCCAAAACCTAGACTATATTATTTTAGTGTATTTTGCATACTTCTTTATTGTCAGCATACAGGACAGGAAACTCAAGTGGCCCTTTGAGGCACAGCCTACTCAGCAGAAAGATGGAACATTTAGAGGCCTTTCATCCCATGTGTCCAAAGTGATTTTGAAAGCAGCCATTTCAGTGTCTTCTGAACTAATGGTAAAGGAAGGAAAAGAAGGAAATCATCTTTCTATAAAAAGCATCCACAACAAAGAAGTAAAATGAAAAGCTTGAATGCTTGCACTTTCCAGGTCCACCCTGGAGTACCCCTCAGGCCTCACCTTGTACCTCCCTGCTCTTCCCAGACAAGTCGGGCTTCTTCAGGCCCCCAAACACACGGCATTCCACGTCACCTTCTCACCTGCAGTTCCCATCACCACATCCTCTTTCTCCTCTGCCCCCTTTACCCAACCAGTTTCTCTTCTTCCATTGTATTCCTTTCTCAGGAACCTGCCCTGACATCTCACAGCGAGTAAATTCCCACAGTTAGGACCTTCCTTAGCACTCTGAGCTTTCCATGATATGATGCGATCGTAATTAATTAATTAATGATAGAAATATGTTTTAATATCTTTCTCCTACTAGAATGTAAACCGCAAGAAGACAAGGATTGTCTGCTATATATTATCATTTTATTCCTAGAAACTAGCACAATGCCTGAAACATAGTACTCCATCTATGTTGAATAAATGAATACAAATATAAACTTCCTATGCATCATTACCATGCCCTCCCTTCGTTCATTTGTTTCTTTTCTGAGTATATATATAATTGAGCACAGTTTACATTAAAAATGGTCCCATTTGAGAGTCAGGCAAAAGAGTCTCCCAGCTATTTCCCACGGGGTATAATTAGCTAATGTGCATATAGATCCTAAAATGACAGGGAGGTAACAAATCTGAAGCCTTCGCGGGTAAAGACAGTGTTTAATTCACAGAAATTAAAGATGAGAAAAGTCAGTTAGTTAATCCCAGGCTGGGAAGAAAGAAGAATTGCCGGCTGCTGAGATTCAAGTCATTCTTCTGCGGCATATTTAAATGTCCCAACCATTTGTTTATAATTAGGCACAGTGGGGAGCTAAAATGAACTTGCCTGTATAATGCTTTGCCAGCATCTCTGCAAAAGATTGGCACAGCCTATTGCAGACTCTCAGCTATTGCCTGTCACACAGTTACTCTACACAGGGACAGCATGCTCAAATTCCTACAGGGGCCAGTTAATGCCAGCAAAGTTGGCTGGGGAAGGGACACTGCAGCACATGGGAGACCCCACACCTCGCCTGAAGGAACAAACTCAAGTTAGCTGTAGTCAACTGCTGCCACGTTAAAAATGGGAATCCAATGGGATATGCTTGTGAAATCTCCCTATTTTAAAATAAGGGCCACTTTTAAAATCACTGTACCGGTCAAACAAAACATATCTCTGAAATGAATAAACCTGAGGACCACCAGTTGCCAATTCTGCTTCCCAATCCCTATCTTTGTTCTTCCAGGACCAGGGAGTTGGCTGTAGTGAGACATGCTGCCTGGGGTGGACCCAGGTACTGTATAGGGCAGAGACTACACCATACTCACAGCCAGGTAGTATCTTCTTGGCCCAAAGTTCAAAGAAAACTCCTCTACTACCCCATTACCAACATCTCCACAATCTTCACTCCCTCTGAAAACCAGGTTGGTGACAAGCAGTCTGAATTTATGAAATGAATGAAAAGCACCAGTTCTAACTTGTATTTAACCACACAAAGGTGCCGCCCTGGAGAAAATGTCAACCTCATTCAACTTACCCCCTCTTCAGTACAGCCTAGCTCTCTACCAGTGAAAGAACAGTGCCATACTGCTTTTCTTTTCATTTCTTTTACTCATTCATATGTGTTGAGACATTAAAAAAATAACAAAAAATAAACAGAATAAATTGTGTACCCATCACCAAGAAGTAAAAACTGTTAAAATGTTGCCATATTTGCTTCAAGTCTTTTCTTTAAGAAAATGAAATAAAATATTACAAATGAAAGTAAAGTTTCTTTGACTCAATTACCAATCCCATCATTTTTCCCTTTTCTTAAGCCCAGGTCTTTGAACTATAGAAATATAGTTCCTTTTTACATTTTTATATGCATATATTTGTGTCAAATGGCATTTATATTACATTATTTTAGGGGTTTTAATTTGCACAAATGTCATCATACTGTATGTATCATTCCACAATGTGTTCTTCTAGTCATCTATGTATTTGAAATCTATGTATAGACAGAAGGAAACACACACACACACACACACACACACACACACACACACACACACACACACAGAGGCAGTTTATTCCTCTTAACTTCTATATAGTATTCCATCATATGAATATATCTCATTGTATTGTTTTTCTTTCCCAAATTATGGCATGCATACCAGAATACAATGCAGAATTTCCCCCCCAAATGATCACTCTGCAAAAGAATTACTCATGTTTGAGACTTTATAGTCTTTCATGTTATAGTGCAATCTTTCAATTATTTTATTTCAAACCACACATCATTGAGGAAGACACACTTCTCCAGAAATAAGTATGCAATAGTAGATTTGGATGCTTACAGAAGTCTCTTAATGGAATATCTGTAAAAGGAGAAGAAGAAGGAAGAGGAAGAGGAGGCGGAGAAAAGAAATTTAACATAGATCAGGTAATGACTTATAAGACCTTATAGCTGCAAGTGTTGTGTGCCATTATACATAAGACCTTCAAAGATCACTTTAAATCACTACAGTAATTGGTTATTGTGGGAAGAACAAATATATAACTACAGGACAATGAACAAGCCAATTGTCCTAATATTAAAGCATAGAGATTCTTGCAGTTGAGATACATTTTCCAGAGAAAACCTCAATGACTGATTCGTAAATTACTGAGTATGATACACCCTGGGACACTATTTCTATGACTCAGAAAGCAGTTCTCTGCTGATGAGAAAGAACCCTGATGTCAAAGTCACATAAGAGAAGTTTAAGTCAAATCATTTTCTGAAACCTGCAACTGGAGAAAACGAACACTTCTAAATTGATATTTTATGTATTATGTGATTTCAAACATGTATGTTTAACATTTTAAGTAAATGGTTGAGTACTTCTTTTACATCCCTAAAAGTTTAAATAATTCAATTTGGCCCCAAACCTCTCTTTTGTCTCATTGAAAAAAATGGGAGGGAAGTCACTGCATATCTGGAGTTGCCTTATATTTAGGCATATGATAAACTGTTCCTAATTTTTCTTCATTAAAAACAATGTAGCAATGAACACCTGGGTACATGTTTCCTCCTGCACATGGCCAATAATAAGAATTTCTCTGGTGTATATGCTTAGAAGGAAAATTGGCACATTACTCTCTCACCCTGTAATGTCTTTAGAATCCTGTGCTGCTTCTCAAAGGACTTTTTGTTTTCCAGGTGTCAAAGAGCCACTGAGAACCAGGCTGAAATCCCAGGGCAGATCCTCTTAGAAGTCATTCTAATAAGGGAGCCCTTTGCAGCACCACTCTCCACTCTCCATGCTGTGTGAGATAATCCTCCCTCACTGGTTGAGGTCCTCCCCCACTGTTTGTGAATTGGGGACCAGCCAAAATCTCTGTCTCAAAGTGACATTCACAGAAATGGGTCATAGGTCAGCCATAGAGATTCTGTCATTTACCTTCGGTCCATCTCTGCCGAGCGGCATCCCTCCTCATTACCATGGAGTTCAGATCCCAGAACAAGCATCAGGGCATGGCCTCTGGGCGCTCCAGCCAGAACGTTTGAAGGTCTTGGGCATTTCGAGAGCACAGAGAGGCCTCGAGAGGAAATGAGGCCCTGGATGAAGGTAGGCCTTCCCCTCGTTAAACTAAAGAGTGAAACTAACGGGATTTGAGAAAGAATAGAAGCCATCAGCAACTTGAAGAAGCAGCAGATCCAGAAGCAAAGTGAAGAAGGCAATGTGGCTCAGTTCTCCATGTGGTCACTCTTTAAGTTTGCCCCTGGCTCAAGTGCAAGCTGACATATTTGAAGTCCCATTGACATCATCCAATGCATCAGGAAGCTAGTAAACCCACAAAATTAGATCCCCGTGGAAAAAGCCCAACTCCAAGATTTCTGGAATAACTCAGAACTAACCAGCCATTCAGGGATACAGTAATGGGATTTGAGCAGCAGTTCTACTCCTGGATGTCTGGAGCAAGTTACTTAACCACTGAGCCTGAGTATCCTCCTCTACAAAATGAGAATAATCATCCCTATCTCACGGGGTTATTGTGAGGACTAGATGTCATCACGCAGGTGTGTGGCCTCTGTTTTATAGGAAGTGTTTGATATAAGGTACCTATTATACGTTACTCTTCTCATCTGAAAAGTAACCAGAACCAATACTAATGCTAATATGAATATCAATACTACTACTAACGATATCAGTCATTGAACATTTATTATCTTGGGGCACTGGGCTATGTCATCTTATTCAACTGTCACAAGTAGGGTATCAATATTATTTCATGGTCACTTTGCAAATCCAGACTTAGGTTAAGTTACCTGCCCAAGGTTGACAGTGAATAAGCGGCCTAACTCAAAACTAGATTCAGCCAATTCCAAGATCCCCTTTCTTTTTTACTTTTTTAATAAATTTTTATATATTTAAGGTTCAAACATGATACTGTGATTACATATACATAGTGAAAGATGACTACAGTCAAGCTAATTAAAATACCTCCTCACATAGTTACCTTTTTTGTGTGTGATAACACCTGAAGTCTACTCTCTTAGCAAATTTCCAGTATTCAACATAGTGTTAAAAACTATAGCCCGCATCCTGTACATTAAGTCCTACAACTTATTCATCCTTTGTACCATTTGATTCCCTTATTCCCCCCATATCTACACCCCTGGTAACCACCGTTCCACTCTCTGCTTTTATATATTCAACTTTTTTAAGGTTCCACATATAAGTGAGATCATGCAGTTTTTTTTCTTTCTGTGTCTGGCTTATTTCACTTAGCATAATGTCCTCCCAATTCATCCATATTGTTGCAAATACAAAGCACCTTTTTTACCGTGACGGACCACCTTGCACAGCTGTTTTAAAATAAACCAGTTTAATGCTGGCCTTAAGTTTAGGGGGTGGCTCTTGTTCACCATATAACTCTTCTTCTGACAGAATATCCTATAACTTGGCCTTCTTGTTCCCTGATGGCTTTTGCTTTTCTGTGGTCCATTGTGACACTGTCCAAGAATGTAGGGCCTTGCCACTTACATGAATCAAGGTAACACAAGGTACTATAACAGATTCTTGGAGTGCTACAGTCTTGATCTGAAGGTTTTGCAGGATCTAAAAATGACACTGAGCTTATCATAAAATGTTTTGGGAATGGTCAATAGATTCAACTCTATAGAAGAATAGGGACAACTATTATTATTCTGAAAATTATTCACTCAACTTGGTCAATTATTAATGATTTACCAAGTACCTATTCTACACAGAGCTGTCTTCTAGGTGCAATCTCTGGAAGAATCTCATTCATACGCACTGCTCCAAAAGTGGGACAAAATGATATCGGCCTTTTAAAATTTCCAAATAATGTGTAGTTGAGGGGTTTTCCCATCTGAAGTCTCTGGGCAGTTGATTTTCCTCATCTCCTCACTTCACAAACTCTGCAAGCACAACAGGGAAAGCCTGTTATGAAGTCTCTTGTTTTTAGGCATGATTGCACTCTCCAAATCAGGTCTGCAGTTGCCCCGTGAGACAATCTGTCTCCCTCTCTCTCTCTCTAACCCAGCGCTTCTTCCCTCAAGCAAAAATCAAGCTTTTATTCAAAGGCTCAGAGGATTCAGTTTACTCTCAATAATTGAGGAATGAGTATGTGAGTGTTTTTTTTTTTTTTAAAAAGCTGTTTAGAAAACAAGCCTGTAAGAAATCGATTGTTTCTACTGCGGTTTGGAATGAGTACCGGGCTTGCATTTAAAGGTGGATCTCTCTAACATACTAAATGACTTGAAGCCAAACAATGGAGTTCTCTGAAAAGAATAGAGACACTGAAGCAACTGAAGACCTGATCTATTTTCTCTCCCTTCTTGGTCTACTTCATTCGCTCATCTACTTCTAAGCACCTACCCTGTGGAAGGTGCTGGGAATCTAGGGCATCAAAACACAGTCCTTACCAGCAGGTTAACACTAACCAGACAGTACGACTAGTGCAATGCCAGAGGGAAGCACAGAGTGACAGCTTAGTTATAAAAGTTATTGAGCTCTTATCCATACCAGGCCCTGTGCATCACAGTGTCATTCCCTTTAATTATTAAAATCCAACAGGGTCCTTATTCTCAAAAATATGGAAACAGAGATTCAAGGGAAATACCTCATCCAAGATCATGCATTTACTAATGGCAGGGATGGAATTTAAGTCCAGATTGACCTAACTCCAAAACCTGATTTCTTAATTACTTTGTAATACTATTAAGAAAGTACAGTGAAGGGACACAAAAGCTGCAATCCAGAAGTCTTCATGGAGGAGGCAGCACCCCGAGTCTGAAAGGTGTAAGGAATGGCCCAGGGGAAAGAGATGGCAAATGCCTTCCTGGATCTGGATCTGGATCTGGACCTGGACCTGGACCTGGACCTGGACCTGGCCAGGCTGGAGAGCAAGCTGGTGCCAGAGCCAGGAAGAGCCCAGTGTGGCAGGTTAAGAAGATGGAGCTTGGCCCAGGAAGCCATGGGAAGCCACTGAGTGATTTCAGGCGAGGAAATTCTATACCTGAATTTTAAAAAATTTTTCTATATATTTTATTTTTCTTGCCTTAAATTCATCAAAATTATGTCATTATAATCAAGTTTTTCACATACATTGTATTTTATGAACAGTAATGCCAAATTAGGTAACTTTTCTTGCATCAGTGTTAAATTTTTATTCATTTAATTTTAGAGAAACCAAAAGCCAACTGAGCTACCTTATTCATTAATCACTCTTTAAATATGAAGTAACCCATAGTGTTCAATAATACTGAACAATGGCAAGGGGAAAAAAAGATGTCTCAGATTCAAATGATAAATAATGATAGACTAATATATAAACTCTTTTCCTGAAAAATAATCTAGACAGGGAAGGAAATGTCTATGGCTATAAAAGGGTAGCACAAGGGATCCTTGTGATGGAATTGTTCTATATCTTCACTGTGCTGGTGGTGGTTATGCAAACCCACATATGATACAGTCACACAAAACTAAATTCAGACACAAACACATACACACAAGTATACACACACAAATGAGTACATGTAAAAGTGGTGAAATCTAAATAAGGCTGATAGATTGCATCAAGGTCAATTTCCTGGTTGTCATACTGTACCAAAGTTATGCAAAATGTTGCCATTGAGGAAAATTGCATGAAGGTTATACAGGACCCCTGTATATCATTTCCTAATACTCAGTGTGAATCTACAGTTATCTCAAAACAAAATATGATTTAAATGATCTAGAATAATGAGTGGTTCTCAATTTATTGTGAGTTACCAGGAGAATCTGGCAAAAACTTTAGACTCTTTTCCACAAAAATGCACATAAAATTTTCTTCATACAATTTCATAATGTTCTTGAAGCCCCTGAAATTCCTCTGAATCTATATTCTTTGCCATTATACAGATCCATACAGACACTCAGAAAGTTAATGCTCTGCCATTCCAAGGATAGTGTTGTATTAAAAGCTTTTATTCTAGAACAAGACTGCATTCAAATCCTCACTCTAACAGTTCCGAAACCCTACCACTGACCTTGGGCAAGTTGTTTAACCTCTCAGTTTCCTAATTAGTAAGATGAAATTTATAATTTTACATACACTTATAAGGATTAAATTAGTTAGTATAGTAAAACATTTACAAGTATACCATGCACATAATAAGCACTCAAAAACTGTTATCTATAAGGCTGCCAGGTATCAGTTCCATCCAGTGTCTCCAGCTTCATTGGTCCTTGTTCCCATTCCTATGCTCTGCTTGAATCATAATTTCTCCTACAACTTTTGCATATGCTGTCCCCTCTCCCAACTTCTACGTATTCACCCTCATACAACATGGTAACCTTTCACTTTCATCCATCTGATCTCAATGCAAGCATCACTTCTTCTGGGAATTCTTCTCTGACCTCACTGAAAAGGTCAAATGTTCCTTTTATAAGCTCTTATGAAGCTCAGCACTACACAATATTTATCTTGGATGTAGTTTCATTATATACCTGGAGTGCTATGTGATTGAGATATGCCTCTCCACTAGATTTTAAACTCCATGAGAAAAACTGAATTTGATTTTGCTCTCAAGAGTGTCCTCAGCACTTACTGCAATCCTGGGCTCAAGCTAAATACTCAATAACTATTTGTTGAACGACTGAATAAATAAATGAATGAATAAAACTATAATGACAGAAGCTAACAGAAATGCAAGACTTTATAAAGTAGGCTGTTCACCCAACAGAGGGCAGGTTTCTTCTCTATCATCAGTTCACAAGAGAGAACATTAACACTTAAAAGGATCTTATATTCCATCTAGTATTTCCATACCTGTCATCTCAAGTCTTTATCATAGTAAAAGGGATTCTAATTCTCTCACTCTTTGTAAGTTACACTGGAATATGTGAAAAATAATAGAGCCATAGACAATCAAAATGCCATTCTGCTTTGAGCCATACCCCTTCATTCTGAACTATACACACACATACACATACACACACACAAACACAGTCACTATCACTTGCACACAAAAGGACCCAAAGAGAAAACTAAATTTCCCCAGGTCTTTCCAACATACAGATGCATATCTCATCAATGTTTATTCATCTTCCCACTGTACTGATTCTCAAGGAAGTAAATGGTATTAAATGAGAAAAAAGAGCAACTTAGAGAAAAAAATGAAGCCTACCATCAGGCTTTTCTCCATCTCCCAATTATAGCCCTAGTCTTTCTAGACACTTTGCCCACATCTCCTTCAGTTTTCCCTGCTAAGACATGTTAGTAGAAAGGGCCCACAGTTGGATTAATTGGATCAACGTTGAAGTTTTCATTTGCTACGTGAGTTTAACAAATTAATCTGACATATAATGAAATATTGTGAAACAGTTTCAGAATGGATACTGCAAATCCTGCCTTGTTCAATTACTGTCAAAATACGCATACAGGAAAAATATGAAAATCTGAACATATAATTGCAGACTTAATTACCACTCTGTGCTAACCAGAGGCAATCACACTGAATTTGTCAAAGCATTTAAACTAGTTATAAAGTCTCTGTATAATTCCAAGAAATGGGAATACATAAGCGAACACTAAACAGACTCGATGAACTTGATCTTTCTTATTTTCCTTGAGTTGTGAAGATGGCCTAAGAAACAGTGGTTAACCAGAGTTGGGGGTGAGGGAAATGTTGATTAAAGGATACAAAGTTTCAGTTACGTAGGATGAATAAGTTGTAGAGATTTAATGTATAGCTTGGTGACTATAATTAATAATACAGTATTGTATAATTGAAATGTACCAAAAAAGTAGATCTTAAGTGTTCTCACCACATACACAGATAAATAGTAATCATGAAAAAAAAAAACCCTTAACTTTACTCTTAATCAAATGATCATCCCAAAATTTAACATCAAAAGAAGACATATATTGAGCTCAACAGGCCTGGTTTACATCCTGGCTCTAACTCTATGGCCTTGGGTCTCTTAGAATCTCATTTTTCTCAGCTTTAAGGAGGCATCGAAAACACCTACTTCCCAGTGGTTTTGTGTGTATGATAATGACAATAATAGTAACAATAATAACAATAGACACAGGTGAGGAGCCAGGACCTGGCCTCACAACCAACAATTGTGGTGGGACAGCTCTGGAGGAACAGACCAGATACCTGGGCAGATGGAAGTGTTTTCAGCTAACATACCACCAACTGCAAGCATACCTAGAAGCACCCGTCCTTCAGCTATTCCTTGGGGTGAGAAAGGAGGTGGGCTTAGGGCTGCATGCCTGAAACTTGGGTCCTGTTTAACTCTCTGCACAGTCTCTTCATTGGCAAGGAGAGATCTGATGATGAAATAACTCAGAACAAAGAACCAACCTGGGTGTTCAGTTTGCCAAGCTGGAGTCACAAAGCAGGCTGGACACCTGAAGATATCCCCAGTGGAAACCAATTCTGTGTAACCTGGCTTGCCTTGCGTATAGTACATTTAATTTATGAATTTAGACTGTCAAAAAACCAGAAGCTATAAAATAGAACCAGCATTGTCGACTACCTACTATATGCCAGGAACTTCTGTTATCATATCTTCATTTGTGAAATGGGGATGACAATAAAATAACACCAAATTCTCCAGGTTAATTAAGAATTTTTAAAACAAAGATGGTGCAAGAATGATCAGAACAGGACTTTTCAGTAGACCACAATTATGAATCAGCTCTTAGAATTTAATAGTTTACAAAGTATGTAAACGTATATCATCTCACTTGAATTACCTTTTTTGTCATTAATTTTTTCATTGAATGAAAGATTCTTTAAATTCTGTAGTGTTTTACAATTTTCAAAAGTTTCACACACGATTTTATAAATCCCATAAAAAAACCTTAAAAGAAAAGCTTTTGATAAAGTTCAACATCCATTTATGATAAAAACTCTCCAGAAAGTGGGCATACAGGGAACATACCTCAACACATAAAGGCCGTAAATGAAAAACCCACAGCGAACATCACACCTAATGGTGAAAGGCTGAAAACATTTCATCTAAGTTCAGGTACCAGGCAAGGATATCCACTCTCCCACTTTTTTCCCAAGGCATTTTTAAGACAGACTTCATTTTTCAGATCAGTTTAAGGTTCAGAGCAAAACTGAGCAGAAACTACAGAGCACTCCCATATACCTGCTGTCCCCAAACGTGCACGATCTCCCCCACTACTGACATCTCCCACAAGAAATAAAAGGAATCCATTGTGGAAAAGAAGTTAAACTGTCCCTGTTTGCAGATGACAGGATGCTATATATAGAAGCTCCTAAAGACACCACCAGAAAACTACTAGAGCTTATCAGTGAATTCAGTAAGTTGTCAGATACAAAATTAATACACAGAAATCTATTGCATTTCTATACACCAACAACAAACTATCAGAAAGAGAAATTAAGGAAACAATCCCATTTGCCATCCCATCAAAAAGAATAAAATACCCAGGAATAAACCTACCTAAAGAGGTAAAAGACCTGTACTTGGAAAACTACAAGACACTGATGAAAAAATTAAAGATGACACAGGCGGAAAAATATACAATGTTCTTAGATGGAAGAATCAATATTATTAAAATAACCATATTACCTAAGGCAATCTACAGATTCAATGCAATCCTTATCAAAATACCAATGGCATTTTTCACAGAACTAGAACAAATAATTCTCAAATTTGTGGGAAAACAAAAAAGACCCAGAATAGCCAAAACAATATTGAGAAAGAAGAACGAAGCTTGAGGAATCAGGCTCCCTGACTTCAGACTATCCTACAAAGCTACAGTAATCAAAACAGCATGGTACTCTTATTTACAAAACAGAAGGAGAGTCACGGATGTAGAGAACAAACTTATGGTTATCAGGGTTTGAGGGAGGGGGGAATTGGGAGATTGGGATTGACATATACACACTACTATATATAGAATGGATAGATGATGGGGACCTATTGTATAGCACAGGGAACTCTACTCAATACTTTGTGATGGCCTATATGGGAAAAGAATCTAAAAAAGAGTGGATATGTTTTATATATATATATATATATATATATATATGGCTGATTTGCTTTGCTGTACACCTGAAATTAGCACAGCATTGTAAATCAACTATATTCCAATAAAAATTTTTAAAAGTAAAATAAAATAAACAGTATGGTACTGGCCCGAAGACAGACACATAGATCAATGGAACAGAAAAGAGAGCCCAGAACTAAACCCACACACTTATGGTAAACTAATCTATGGCAAAGGAGGCAAGAACATTCAATGGAGAAAAGACAGTCTTTAATTAGTAGTGCTGGGAAAACTAGACAGCTGCATGTAAAAAACGAAATTAGAACATTTTCTTACCCATATACAAAAATAAATGCAAAATAGATTAAAGATCTAAATGTAACACTGGATACTATAAAATTCTTAGAGGAAAACATAGGCAGAACACTCTGACATAAATCACAGGAATTTTTTTTGGATTCATCTCCTAAAGCAAAGGAATCACTTGAATTATCTTAAGAAATGTGATTATATATGAAATTTAACAGTCCTACCACTTGTCCTCAATGACAGATAATTCGTTTATGAATGAGTATTAATTGAGCACCTACTATGTATCAGACACTGTTCTAGCCATGGGAATACAGCTGTGAACAGGACAATGTTCTCTTCTAAGGAGACTGATATTGCAGTGACAGATATAAACAACAAAACATGTAAGTGACAAGTCAACAAAATAATGTATGATACAGAATAACTCTGCATCTGCTTTAGATTGCGTGTCACCAAGGGCTCGCTGAGGAGACAACATCTGAGCACAAGTCCTCAAGTTCCATGTTTGTATGTCTGAGAAATGTCTTATTCCTACAGACTTAATACCTTCTTGATTAAACTACTGGCCTGTGTTTTACTCCATGAATAACAATTAAAATACTGGAGGTGACCATTTATTTCAACGTTCTGCCCGCTCACACCTTCACCAGAGCAAGTACTATATTAACCACAATGATCTGCTTAACTAAAAGCAATAATTTGCACTATAATATTACTTTCCCCTCTCAGATATCTTTACATCTATTTTTCCTTTGATGCTGAGAAGTGGGTAATGCTGTCTCTGTTGAGCTAGTGAGGAAGCTATGGCTTGCCTCAGGTCACATAGCAAGTGGGTTATGCAAAATCAAGGCTACTGACTACAGTGCCTTTTCGGAATATACTTCTAGTAGAGAGACAAGTTCATTTAGTTTAATCAACATGTATGAAGTTTCTATAGCTGTTCTGTTAATTGCCAGTGATAGAAATTACTCAAAACGGGAAAGACAGGATCTTTGACCTGATCAAGCTCCCAGTCTAGTCAGAAAAACATTTAAATAATTAAACGTAGGGCTTCCCTGATGGCGCAGTGGTTGCGCGTCCGCCTGCCGATGCAGGGGAACCGGGTTCGCGCCCCGGTCTGGGAGGATCCCACGTGCCACGGAGCGGCTGGGCCCGTGAGCCATGGCCGCTGAGCCTGCGCGTCCGGAGCCTGTGCTCCGCAACGGGAGAGG
>NC_041221.1:140906928-140975460 GCF_002837175.3 Physeter macrocephalus
AGAGGGAGGCCCGCATACCACAAAAAAAAAAAAAAAAAAAAAAAAAAATAATTAAACGTAAACTCATTAGGAAAACATAACACCCTTGGGAATAAGGGACGGAGTTTTACAAGTGCAGCATGTAACCTGGGCCTTGAAGAATGAGTAGGGATTTACCAAGGAGAGAATAAGCCCAGGGAGGGTGGTCCAGAGGAAACTGATCAAATAGAAACAGAAAAGATAATGATGAGTTAGGAAAGCAGCCATCAGACTCTTGTGACTGAGGCAGAGGATGAGTCCGTAAACTAAGCAAGAGTCGAACTGTTAGTGTCACTGAATGATAGGTTAAGAAATGGGAACTTTGTTCTGTTCGAAATGGAATGCACTGGAGCACTGAGAGCTTGTGAGTAATAACATACAATCAATACCTTAGAAAAGGCCTTCCGGAGGTAGAGTAGAGAATGAGCTGAAGCCAGGCGGTGGCAGGAGAGCAGTATAAAAGTTATAATCATCCAAGGAGAAAAGCAGAGGTCCGGAACTAGGACAGTGCCAATTTTAAAGGCAGCTAACCCTTCAGCTTCTATGGAGAAATAATGGGCAGAGGAGAAAGAAAAGATCTAGATGTCTTTCCTTTATCCAAGCCCTCCCCAGGTCCTGGTATAGTCTTGAAAGTTTTGTATTACTTTCTTTTAATTGGAATTATTATTAAAGAATATTGAAGCCCTGGGCTTTAATTCTGTTGTTTGAAAGTCCATATATACATGTACATCCAGGCCTTGAGAAGCTCTTTGATCTACCTCATTATGTGGATCATGGTCATTTGTTGCACACCTCTGTGGTGTTAATAAATACTTCCCAAGGCAGGAGTCATCCTGCAGTGTACGAACATGCATCCTCTAGTCTCGTGCATGTTTAGGAAGAGTCTGAGTCAGACAGCTCCTGATTCTCACCTTGAGAGGTGATAGGAAAGACTCTAGCCTTTGACTGTTCTGACACAGACTGAAAGGCACTGCCCACTTCTTCACTTACTTTCTCTCTCCTAAAAAAGACTGTTTTGACAAGTGAAGGTAATTGTTGTTTACTTCTGCCTAGTGTCAAAGCTGTGTTTTGCTAGGCAAATATGGTTCAGACACATTCCCCAAAGGGTGAAGAGTCAGAACTCCAATCTTGATAATTGAAGAAAAGGGCTAGAAAACGATTTGGCAAGTCTCATCCTGCACTGGGAATGTGACTCACCTCAAAGCAGTTTTCACTGAGCTTACACCAGGAGGAAAGTGAAGTTGAGGAATCTGGAAGGCTCCCTCCTCACTCTGCATTAGCAGAGCCACCTCACCAAGCTCTGAAAAGTCTCTGTGCTGGGTACAGAAGCACAAATTCCTTGTGCTGATACAAAAAAACAAAAAATGGATCAATGGAGCTTGGTTCAACAAAAAAATTTATCCAGATATAGAATAAGTCTAAATACCTAAACTAACTTGCTAAACAACATCTACTGTGCAAGTTTTACTGTGAAATTTTTTATATCCAAAAAAAACCCCAAAAACCTAATCCGAAAAGGATCTGGATTCAAATCCTAGCTCTGCCACTTGCTAGCCATGTGACTTTGCAAAAGTTATTTAGGGTCTTTAAGTTTGTTTGTTCCTAAGTAAAACGGTCGTAACAACAGAAACTATCACACAAGAGTGATGTAAAAATTAAACAACAAAATATGCACAAGTTAGTACAGTGTCTGGCACATAATAAGTATTCAAAAAATGTCACTGGTGAATTACCAGTATCATCATTATCCTTCTCTTTCTTGCCTTCTGCTTCTTGTGAGGTGGTTAAAAGCATCAGTGGTGGGAGTGTCATTATAATCCCACCTAGACCACTCATTCAGTGTGTGATCAGTCTTCTTCCTCAGCAAGAAGATATGGATGTTAATAATAATACTTACTCATAGGGTTTGGGGAAGAACTGAATAATATAATAGATGTAAGGCTACTAGAATGTGTCTTGACACATGGTACATGTTCAATATATGTCATTGTGATTATTATTATCCTAATCATCATCATCACTATTTTCAGCCACACCACAATTTAATTGCCAACACACTGGTGATATGCACCATAATGTGAGGTGTATGAATAGAAGGCATCACTCTGATTTTTCTACAAATCACTCCTTGGGATCCCTAAGGATTTGAATGGATTTAGGGCTAAGATGGAGTTCTAGTTCTCAGTTCTAATGCCATCACAGAAAAAGGAACAGACAGAAAGAACCTTTATGCATTTGAGCCCAATATCTCAAGCTCAGTAGAAGAAGCCTGTGAAAGAAGTGGAAAAGCAAGAAAGAAAATATCAAAGTTACTATTGATGCTTTCTTTAGTATTATGAATTGTGAAAATCAAAAAAAGAATGTCAGGTAGAATATCCCTCTCTGGGTAGACTAGAAATAAAAGCTGTACTAGGTATTTCATACTTTGCTCAATGTTTTACATGCACTATCTCATTTATTCCTCAACACAGCCTTCAGAGGAGGATACAATTACTAGTCCCATGTGTGACTGAGACTTGGAGGGATTAAGTGATTTATCCAAGGTCATCCAGTTATAAGAGGCAAAGCTGGCATATGTATTTTCCTCTTGAAAATTATATTCTTTTTTGTGTGTAAATTTGCTCAAGCTGCACATTTTCAGTAACACAGCCAGATGAAAGTTGTGGTGGATTCAGTGAATAATGCCTCCTGGATTTTTGTGTTTAGGATTCCAAATATTTGCATTGAATATATTGGGAAAAATACCTGAGTTGTCCTTTGCTACTCAAAGCAAGCATCCAGATGACCAGCTGATTCAATGCTTCTCTTTCCATTTGCCTGTCTTAGAGTCACAAAAAGCTATTCAGATTGCCGTCTCAAGGCTGTCAACTAATGAGCTTACCAGTCATAGAAGTATCCAAGCATCAGTTGATGAATCCCATGACTGACGAGATTCTACATTGGGTAGGAATTTGGACTCTAATTTTTAAATTTACCTTCCAATATTTAAGAGTATTTATTATAGTAAAAGGAAATGGCAAAGTCAATTACCATGAACAAAGGTATACAGTTATAAAAGAAAAGAAATGGACCCAATTTAGGTCCTTTGATTCACCCACTCATAATCTTGGATGATAAGACTTTTACACTAAACACACTCATACCTAAACTAGGAAGAGGCAAGCATTTCTCAAATTGTGTTCCATGATGCATAAGTACCTGTTCTTCAAATGTGTTTCTTGAGAAACACAGGAAATGGCTATTTCATAATTATGAACAGGAAAAGAAAAACTAAGTAAATATATATATATTATATATATATTTAACATCTTTATTGGAGTATAATTGCTTTGCAATGCTGTGTTAGTTTCTGCCATATAACAAAGTAAATCAGCTATATGTATACATATATCCCCATATCCCCTCCCTCTTGCATCTCCCTCCCACCCTCCCTATCCCACCCCTCTAGGTGGTCACAAAGCACCGAGCTGATCTCCCTGTGCTATGTAGCTGCTTCCCACTAGCTATGTATTTTACATTTGGTAATGTGTATATGTGTCAATGCTACTCTCTCATTTCATCCCAGCTTACCCTTTCCCCTCCCTGTGTCCTCAAGTCCATTTTCTACATCTGCATCTTTAAGAATCTCTTAATCATATAACTTTGCTGAGCCTTTTACCTGTTAATAGGTTTTACAAATCTCTAAGAAGCGATAAGAGCATGTAACATGTACCCAAATTATTTGATCTCAGAGCCTTTCAGTAGAGTTCAGTTTGGGAAAACACTGGTGCACCAGGAAGTACATGGGCCATGGAGTAAGGCTGGCAGAACCTGGCTCCCCCTGTCACCAGCACACTACTAAACCTCAGTCCTCATTTTCTCATCTGCAAAATGACAGATAATTAACCAAACCAAACGACTTCGATTAAACAAGATATTAAATGCAATATAGTTGGCCCATCATGGTAGTTGCCCAAGAAATGTTAGTTTCTTTTTTGTGCTGATCAAGTTGAGAAGACCAAGCCGAATGGTACCGCGGAAGTGGTTAAACATCCCATGCCCTATAATTTTAACTACAGAAAAAGCCTCTGCAGTGTTACAAAATATCTCCAGCCTGTAACTGGAGCCAGCTCATTATGTGAGGTGACTTTAAAAGACTTCCTCCCTGTAAGAAATGTCATTCTATCAGTATATTGCTATTTCCATGATCCAAGACTAATATTTGATATTTTTCTAAAACATTATTTGTCAGACAGAGTTTTCAGACCTCCTTTGGCATAAGACCTTTTCTCAGGGCAGCACTTAGCAAGTTCATGTCTGCAATTCCACAGAATTATAGACCGTGCACGGCTTCAGGACCCCCAGGAGAGGCCTTATTTCTAATATAGACGTATGTGCCGTTCCCCCCCACCACGTATCTCTTTAAAAGCAATTGATTCAATCATGCTTGAACATTTCACTCTGCTCTTCATTTAAAGGGCCCTCTCTGCACATCATTTTCATCTTTTTTATTTATACCTTATACTTTCAAAGAAGTCTTGGTGATCATGTTCTTAGACATGCCCCTCATACATGGTAGGCATTTTTAATCATTATTTTACCATAGCCCAAAGAGTTTAAGTGACTTGCCCAGGGTCACCCAGCTAGTTAAGAACACAGTGAGACTCGAGTCCATGTCTTCCCAGCCTAATACAGTCCCCAGTCATCAGCAGAACTCAATTCAACTCAATAAATATTGAATTAGTACTTAATCTATATTAGGCACAGAACAGTAGAGTTTATTGCTCTCTCCAATAGTAGGAGATTTTTTTATTATTATTATTTTTCAAAGGGCAAGCTTCCTGAACTCATTTGCAAAGAGCTGCTCTCACAATTGCTTAATTTCAAGGAAAAGTAGTCCTCCAGGGCATGAGAAGAAGTGGGGTGGAACAATGAGGCATGTGCATCATTTCATAGCTGCCAATGTCCTACAGATCTCATTTTGGCTCTGACTTTCATAGAAAAGATTTACTCTAAAGATGAACAAATTGGCCTCATCCATTCACAATATCCAATTGTTTCAGTCTCTTCATCCAGAACAAGAGTTCATTTCATTGCTTCTTCCTTTAATTCTGACATGTGACATAGCAGAATCTAAGAATGGGCAGAGTTATGTTCACATCCATATGCCTGCATGGTATTTAAAGGTTTGATATTTAAAGGGCTTGACATTTCCATTACAACCATTCCTCTGAAACCAATTTTAGGGACTAAGATGGCAGACCAGCCCCATGCCTTACATTTAATCAAGGTTAGTTAGATGTGCAGTGAAAAAGCACCACAAAGTTTGTGTTGGCCTTGTTTCCACAGTGTATGTCTCATTGACCGAAACAAAGCTCTTTAAAAATGAGGACAGGAAAAGGACCTGTGGTTCTCTCTACTGCTCTGTTAAGGGAGGCTGAGGGATGGCTCCACAAAAAGAAATGGGTTTGAAAATTGCTGATGCGTCCTTTATCACCGCAATTTCCACAAGGTTATAAAAGTCATGCTTGGATAAAATCTTGAAAGTGCCAAAGCAATGATCTAAGAAATGAATGCAGATAAGCCTTCTCCATTTTAAATTACGAGCAGGGGAACTGGAATAGAGATGATCACTGCTGAAGAATCTAAAATGAAGTATGTAGATTTTGCTCATTCATATACAACAGGACAGTAAATCATTTTATGGACCCAATGTGTTTGAAATGCAGCTGCCAGGAACTCTCAACCTTGCTGATGCTGGTTGGCACTGGTGAGTAAAGGTCTTCATTTCTCCATTATTTTGAAAAATGTTCTAAAGTGCCCACAGTTATCTGTAAGACACTCTCTTGTTAATTTCACAGGCGGGATGGGGGGGAAGCTGGGATTTGTTTTCTGTGTCTTTAAAAGATCAGGAAAGGGAAGAAAAGAGACAGTGCCCTCTGCCTTAGAGTCCACAGGAAACAGGCTCTTTCTGTAGAGTTCAAGGCAATTAACTTGGTCCTGGCCTCTTGAGGCTGTAATGAAATATCTGCTTTAATGCCCACAAGAAAATAAGGACACATCTAGTTTCTGAAAGCCTAAAGGTGACAAAATGATTCAAAGGGTGAATAAAAGAAAATTTAATATACTTTTTATCTCTTTTCTAGTTCCTTTTGGTTTATATTTCAGAAGCATCTGAATTCATGGAGGACTCCTGAGAGTATTCACAGGAAGCCTCAATGAAAAGGAAAAAAGCAGAAGTTCTAATAACTTTGCTGTGGAGGGGGAGAATTAAAGTTCTTTAACTTTTACTTTTAAATTTTTTAAATTATGAAATAACACAAGTATTACATGCTGTAGAAAAATGATGAGAAAAAGAAGTTAAAAAGAAGGAAATGAAAAATAACTGTAATCCCATCTCTTAGAGATAACTACTGGTCCCTCTGTAAGAGAACATTTTCTATCCATAGTTTTTACATATCAAAATTGAATGAGACCATCCGTTTGGTTTTGTGATCTGCATGTTT
Organism: Physeter macrocephalus; assembly: GCF_002837175.3. Lineage (NCBI taxonomy): Eukaryota > Metazoa > Chordata > Mammalia > Artiodactyla > Physeteridae > Physeter > Physeter macrocephalus. The sequence continues at coordinate 140,913,432 of NC_041221.1, forward strand.
CACTCAATAATATGTTTAGATCCTAGAGGAAGAGAGAGGCTAAAAGTTCTGAAGGGAGCTTGAGGCAGGAGAAAGGAAGAAAGGAAACCAGAGAGTGTGGATTCTACAGATTAAGGGTTATTAAATCAAAAAATAAAGAATGATTTAGAACCATCTTCTGGACTTACAGCTATCTAATTGCAATTGTGAAAGTTCCTTCAAGTTTGGGGGGCATGGTTAGAGGAGAGAGGAATTATATACACAATAAATAAACTACATTTATTTTAAAAACTCAATCTGGCTGACCTTTTCTCTATTTTAATTCAAAGCTGTGAGGAATGTCCACTGAATAGTTTAAAGGTGCACTGCCCAATACAGTAGGGGCTAACCACATGTAGCTATTTAAATGTAAATTTATTGAAATTAAATTAAATTGAATTCCAGTTCTAAATCATACAACTTAGTCATTCAAGTGCTCAATAGCCACATGTAGTAGGTGGTACAGCATTGGGCAGGACAGATTATGGAACATTTCCATCATCACAGAAGGTTCTACTATTCAGCACTAGTTTAAAGTATTCAGCTACTGAAATACTTGGAGTACCACAAGAGGTTGTCTAGTTGTATATGTTACCCTGTCTGCCATCATTCATGAGACTTTTTAATTCTGCAGATAGTTGGTGTTGGATTATTCCTACTTTCATTTATCCTTGCTTATAATTCATGGAGTTACCTGGAGAAATATGAAAGCCTCCTTGCCTGGATAGATGGATTGTCCTGTGCTTAGTGGCAGCCAAAGACAGATGAGTGCTTCAAGCAAGCAATCTTTCCTGGGCAAAAGTTTATTGATATGACGACACAGTTATGAGCTTCAATGAATGAAGCAAATTTTTTTAGCCCTTGTTAAAGAAAAGATTTATAAATGTCATTTCCTGCTCAAAAGCACATACTCAAATCAGCAGAGAGCCTCACTGCATAACTCAGTATACGTGACAGCTTCACCACAAATCATCTTGACCAATCATGTAAGAGGCCTCCAAGGAGCCAAACAGCAATCTTACCTGCAGGAATCAGAAGAGCTGAACACTGGGCTTCCAATGAATGTACAGGTAACGAGAGAAGAAAACCAGAAATAGCCAGAGTGAGCTGTCCCATGGAGATAAAAAGACAGCCATGCCAACTGCCTCCTTCCAAACAGAGAGGGGGCTTTCTGCAGTCCTCTCTACTGGAGCAGGGCCACCTGACACTAACAGGGCTCTTCAAACCCTTTGATATTTGCTCCTCTCCCACCTAAAACAAAGTATTTTTCAGCCAGGGAATGGCACCTCACCTTTTGCAGAAAGTCAGCAGTGTTTTATAATGGGTGAGGTCTGAGTGGTAAACAGACCCAGGCCGTTAGTTATAGAGCACTCATTACCAGTCCTGAACCAGTCTCATTTTGAGGACACACGCACAGCCAAGGCTCACCAGCACATTAGTACCTGAAGAACTGACTATAGCAACTTCTTTCCAAGGGTATGCCACAAAACACTCGTGTCAGAAACTTCCATGAATCTGGATGTTTAAACATCCATGAAATATAAAAACAAAATCAGGCTTTTGACCCCAACCAGACTACTTATTACATCAGCATCTGGGAGTGGAGTTAAGAATCTGTGTTTTATAAACACCCCCAGTGACCCTTACACACAATGAAATTTGAGGACTGCTGGGCTAGGTTAATTTGCTTCCTCCTACTCCACTCCACCCTGCCTTTCTTCCTACTCTACCTCTTTTTCTTTTTCCCTTTCTTGGATTAGGAAGAACATACTCCAAAACCCAGGAAAACTTTTACAACTGGTGCAAATACTCACATTGTAACAACTAAAGCACTAACAAATATTTGTTAAATCATAATTATATGCACAAAAAATGTTTGTAATACTGGATCTCTAGTAAATAATAAATACATCCCTCATAAAAGTAATATGGTAAACTGTGATAAATGCACTCAGTGGTCTTGCATGCATTTATTAAATATTATGTTTGTAGAAAGTTCTTAATAACAAGGGGGAACGTATACTGTAAAGTGAAAGAACATTTTACCATATTATTTCTAAGATATGTTCACAACTATGAAAAATGTTATTATTATATGAAAAAATGCTACAAAGAAATAAACCAAAATATTAATAAAAAGAAGTTGCCTCCAAGTAATGAAGTTATGGTTGTTGGTTTTTTTCTTCTTTCTACTTTTCTCTAATTCCAATTATTCAACTAGCATGTAAAAAGTAAATGAAAATAATACCACTTTAGAGTCTACAGTGCCTTCTCTTTTATTGTTCTGTACATTTGGACCAGACTAACTTGCATCTCAGCCCTAACTTGTATCCATACAACTTATATATTTTCTACTTGCAATTGTTGCATAGATACTACTAACTTTAATATTCTGCAAGTTGGGTTCTACCCACAGTCTGTTTAGCTGAGTTTACCTATATTCTCCTCCATCCATCCAGAAATTTTAAAAAAAGAATTAGAAACTTAATAAGGGGAAGATAAGAGGCTTCACATGTCTAATAAACACTCTCTGGAGTCTACCATTTGATACAGACTTTCCACTTCCAGTAACACTCACACAAGTGCACAAAGTTATCTGCTCACATCAGGTCCTTGCAGCACTGTCCACAGAGCAACAACTAAATAAAACATGTCACATCCACCCAAAGGAACACCCTGGGATGTTTAGAAAGATGAGTCTTATGACGGGTCAACAGAATATGACACCTAGAAAGTACAAGTAACTAAGACTCTAAATCTCACTACCTAGTTACAGGAAATATGAGAAATATGAAAACAAGTTAAATGTCACCATGAGGAAACAATCAGCCAAGTGCAAAACATGGAGCATTAAATAAGACCCTGTTTCTCCAAGAAGTCAATGGCAAAAATAAAAGGAGGGTAGGAGAGAAAGGAGACCATTTGAGGACAAAAAGAGAATAAAAAGCATAACAACTAAATGCAATGTATGGACTGTGTTTGAAACCTAATTTGAACAAACCTACTGTAAAGAAACCATTTTTGAGCCAATCAGAAAAATCTGAATATGGATTAGATTTCAGAAAATATTAAGGAATCAAGTATGATAATGACATAGAAGTTAGTTTTTAAAACTTATCTCAGTTTTAAATTGTAAAGTATTTACAAGCAAAATGAAAGAATATGTGGGATAAGCTTTAAACTATTCCATTAAAAAAGTGGAGGAGATAGATGAAACAAATTTGCAAAAGTGTTGATAATTTTTGAAGCTGGGTGACAGATACATGAGGATTTTTTATCCTATTTTCTCCATTTCTGTTTAAAACTTTTCATAACACAAAGTTTTAAGCAAAATAAAAACAGGTGATGTAAATCTCTACATGTTGGCATAATAATAAAAATAGTACTAGCTAGTATAATGAAATGATATAACAGTACATTTTGGTACAATGGTAGCAGCTACTGCACAGAGCTTTGTGCGTAGAAAGTTCTGCTGTGAATGTATTTTGTGGATTAACTCACTTAATCCTCACAGAACATTCTAAGGGAGGTACTTTACATGCTCATTTTAGAGATAGGGGAACTGAGGCACTCACTGATTAAACATATTACCTAACATCACAGAGCCATTAAATAGTAGAGCTGGGATTTAAACCCAGACTACATAGAACTAAACCACTATACCCACTGCTACTCACAGGCTGCACAATGATTCCAGGACATTTTATTAAGGGAAATAATCAGGGTGCAGACTACTGGATAGGATATGCTCCTCCTTTTGCTCTGTATCATATATGCATTATGAGTTTTTTTCCCCATAAATATGCACAGGAAATTATACAGGTCATTCGCTTTGTAAAGATAACATGGGGGTACCAGACATTTGGCTTTCACTAATTACTGTCTTTATTGTTTTGGTTTTTTTTACCACGTGTATAAATGGCTTTTTTACACCAAGAAGAATAATTTGGGTTTTGACATATGGGCCATTTCTACTTTCTTGTTTATAATTCTCTAACTAAAAAAAAAACCTGAAAACATTATCACAATATTTATAAGTAAACAAAATTGTCAAATTCTATGTAAAAATATGTAAGTGGGAAAAAATGAGATAGATCTGTATTTCTGCATAAGAAGAAATTCATGACAAGCAAAAAGTAATATGTTTTTGTTGTGTTTTAGAAACCAATATATAAATGTGAAACATTTGTACTTTCTTTTTTAATGCTCTGGAAGGATACATACCAAATGGGTAACGGTGGTTACCCCCAACGGTAGTTGTCCTTGCCTTGGCAGCCCTAAGCTGTCCCCTCCAATCCTGCCCCGCCCAGGCTGAGCCCACCTTTTGGTCTGTGGGCACTGTACTCTCTCCCATCCTTTCCCAACACAGCACCCCTGACTGCAATATGCTCGCAGCAGACGTTCCCTCCATGGGCTTGCATTAAGTGCTCCACAGTGGCAGTTAGAATTGTACCTGGGAGAATCCCATCCCTTCCTATTTCCAGTTTAAGAGTGCAAATGTGGTGGGGAACAAATGGGAAAATGGGACTTCCTTTAAGTTTTTCAGATCTTTTTTTCAAAAACTATTAGTGATCCTCTAATCTGCGCCAGGCACTCAACAGACACAGGGGCTCTAGCAGTGAATGCAACTGACCCGACTCCTGCCCTCATGGTGCTCTCAACTCCACAGCTATAAGAAGCAATGATTCCCCAACCACCAAGTCTTTGGAAACCAAGGCATGAATAAAGATGTGGATAGCTTTGCCTAAGGATCATATGAAGAATGAAAGCAGCATGCTGGACAGCTCTGCTTTCCTGACACTGGTGTCTTGCAACAGTTTGTAAACCACTTTTTCCCCCTCTTCCAGTAAATACTCATATTATAGAAATGGTAAATACACATTGTGAGTTCTCTTTTTTCTCTCTTTCTGTCTTCTTCTGTCTTTCTTTCTCCTTTTGCACATGGTATGCCTTTGTTTATGCACCTTTATGTGATACCTGCATCGGTGGTGCAAATCCTATCAAACTAAGTACTATGGTTTGTGACCTCCTGTCCTACTCACCTGCTTTTACACACTTAAACTCGCTTCATCTTTCTTGCCAAGTGGGCTCTGCACAAGCTGTTAACTTTTCCTTCCTGCTCTTTACTCAGTTCCCTTCTATTCATGTTTTACATCTTGGCTCACGTGTCACTTCCTTGGGGAGAGTGTTCCATGACCTTCCTCTCCAGGTCAAATATTCCTACTGAATACCTAGTATCAGGGCTGCCCCCCTCATAACATGTATCCCATTTGAAATTTCACATTTGCTCACGTGACCATGTGAATACTGTCTGACTTCCCCTAGGCTGTGCTCTCCATGAGACAAGTCAATTTTTGCTCATCACTGTCTCTCCAGTAACTACCACAGTGCAGGCACTTAATGGTTGATCCTTGAATAACACAGAGATGGTAGGGGCACCAATCCTGGAGCAGTCGGAAACCCCAGTGTAACTTAACAGTCGGCCCTCCATGTTGCTCATCTATGGTGTCAACCAATCATGTAGTACTGTAGTTTGTATTCAGAGAAAAAAATCCAGATATAAGTGGACCTGCAGTTCAAACTCAAGTTGTTCAAGGGTCAACGTACTCCATATACATCTGTTGAATGTATGAAGAAAATTAGGGTTTTTATTTTAATGATCTGTTTCTCTTTTCCTAAATTGTCTGGGCCTAAGAGAAGTTAATCAATTACAATATTTTTCATGGACTTTCAATTGTGGCTCTTTATCCTTTTGTATAATTCTTGGCAGGCAGACCTTTCTTTGATTCCTGAATGTTTAGGGAGGTTTATTTATTTGCTCGTCAATGATTTTCATTGTCTTATTCAAATGTAAGTGATTTTCTGAGTTAACCTGAGGGAACTGAAAATTTTATCTCCTTCTCAAACTTTCTTTCTCTCCGAAAGAACAGTAGCCAGTAAAATTCCAATTTAACGTGCCAACAGCGTCATGTAGCATCCATGGAAAACATAGAGAGATTAATGAGGTCCTGAGAACAGTTACTGAGTTGAAATTGGTGTTTTTTTCCCCCTTCCAACAACCCTCCTCTATGAAACCTTCACTATCAGTAACTGTGACATTTGGAGGCCATCTAGAAAGAAATGGGGCACTAAGGCTTCACTTTTCTCCCAGAAGTCAAACAGTTCATAAAGTTGGTCATTGGGTTCTTTTATGAGATAAGAGTTTTCTTTCAGTCAACTTTTCTTTCTTAGAATTGGAAGGGCAGTGAAATTTCAATTTGAAGTTTGAGTGGCTACAGGTGGGTGACACTGAAATGCACTCCAAAAACCAGGATATAAGGAAGATTGGATTTTCTACCACAAGTTAAAGTCTACAAAAAGAATAGAATGAAGTAGAGTAGAATTTATAGAAGAGAAAGGTGAGGGCCAGAGTGTAAGAAAGGTATCAAAATCATGCTAGTAAGTTTCAGAGTGAGACTAATCCCAGGTAGCCTGTGTGCCAAGTTCATGCCCATTACCACTATGATAAGGATCCACTAAGTCCATGAAGCTAGCTCACTATCAGCCTATAGGTGGATGCATCACACTGTCCTATTCTAGTGTCTTATAAGCTATCAAGATCATCCAAATTAATTTCTTGCTCTAATCCCATACTCACCAAGCATACTGCAGATAATAATTTTGTTTCTTGTACACATTTATATGGTGATGTACAAATGTACTGATTAAAAGATATACATACTTAGCCCCTTTATAAATTACATTTCTTAAAATAAATTAATAAATTGAATGCTATAATCTTATACATCAGTTGCTTGTGAATTTAGTTCAATAGAGTCAATTCTAGAGACTGGGGTCTCATTGAAACTTGGCTTTTAGGACAATTGCTATTTACTGCCACCCTCTGGAGATGTGTCTGAGGGACCAGGTAGCTTCTTGAAAATGAAACGCCCCTATGTGGTGGTTTTCACCTCTTCTGCTCCCCACAAAATTAAACAGAGTTCATCTTAAGTTCACTGGTTGTATACTGGAAACTTAGTGAGGTCTTCTTATGAAAATAACAGGATTCAAACTGCTTAATATTTTTGTCAAATCGTCTTTCTCTCTAAGAGCAAAGAGGTCAAGACATGTCCAATTTGGAGGACTCATTAGTGACCAATGAGTTCAAAGAAAGGTGATTTAAGACACAGAAAGATCAATGCATTTAATGAGGGTGACAAAGTGCCCTCAACAAACTTTAGTTGCATTAAATTCCAGTACGGATGTTCATGTCGAGTTCTATTTTTTTCTTCAAACCCACACGCTGATAACTATTTGCAAGTACAAGTTCAATATGAGGCCAATGAATTCATACTGAGCTCAAAGAGAGTTTAGAGAATCACAAAATCCTTTGTGAATCAGGTCAATAAATTTAGCACTGGATCATTTACATCATAATGACAGTCACCTTTTAGGTGAGTATTTTTTTTTCCTTCAGAGCACTTTTCTACTCCCTAGACATCAGAGAACATCCATTTTGGAGACAGAGGTCAGTGCATTAAATGACAAATTTACTTAAAGAGTTTTCTTAGATCATAAAATCAGAGAACTGGAAGGAATCCTTGGGATCATCTAGTCTATTCTCAAACTCAGGTATAGAAACCATGAGATGTGGGGCAACAGGAAGGGAAGCCACGGGGGTTTCAGTTTTACTCAATGGTGTTTAATTTTAAACACTGCTTTTACACTGAAAAAAAAGCATGCATATATGATGGAATAGAAGGCATTAAATAAAAACCTTACTTTTCAAGGCAAGACTTCAAAGAAATTTTAGCCATTAATGGACTACTTCCAGCTGTGCTCTAAGTTCTTTGAGGACTTGAACACGATTCTCTGCTCTATTTTGGTGGGAGAGTCCAACAAACACTGATCTAGTCCTACTCTACAGATGAGAAAACAGGCTCAGAGAGGGAAAGGGCCTTGGCCAAGGTCACACAGACAGCATGAGTAACCTCAGACTCCAGGGAATATTCATCGGAGTGAAGTCTCCTGGAGGTCCTCATTTCAGCACCAAGACCCACCTCTACCCAACAGCTTACAAACCCCAGTGCCAGAAGCCTCAGGCCAAACAACCAGTAAGACAGTAACACAATCCCACCCATCAAAAAAAAAAAAAAAAAAAAAAAAATGAGATGGCAAAAAATATGTCACAGATGAAGGAGTAAGGTAAAAACCTAAAAGACCAAAAAAATGAAGAGGAAATAGGCAATCAACCTAAAAAAAATTCAGAGTAATGATAGCAAAGGTGATCCAGAATCTTGGAAACAGAATGGAGGCAGGGATTCAGAAAATACAAGAAATGTTTAACAAAGATCTAGAAGAACTAAAGAACAAACAAACAGAGATGAACAGCATAATAACTGAAATGAAAAATACACTAGAAGGAATCAGTAACAGAATAATTGAGGCGGAAGAATGAATAAGTGAGCTGGAAGACAGAATGGTGGAAATAACTGCTAAGAAGCAGAATAAAGAAAAAAGAATGAAAAGAATTGAAGGCAATCTCAGAGACCTCTGGGACAACATTCAAATTATAGGGGACCCAGAAGAAAAAGAGAAAAAGAAAGGGTCTAAGAAAATACTTGAAGAGATTATAGTGGAAAACTTCCCTAACATGGGAGAGGAAATACTCACCCAAGTCCAGGAAAGAGAGTCCCATACCAGATAAAACCAAGGAGAAACACACCAAGAAACATATTAATCAAACTAACAAAAATTAAATTCAAAAAAAATATTAAAAGCAGCAAGGGAAAAGCAAAAAATAACATACAAAGGAATCCCCATAAGGATATCAGCTGATTTTTCAGCAGAAACTCTGCAGGCCAGAAGGGAGTGGCAGGATATACTTAAAGTGATGAAAGAGAAAAACCTACAACCAAGATTACTCTACCAGCAAGGATCTCATTAAGATTCGATGGAGAAGTGAAAAGCTTTTCAGACAAACAAAAGCTAAGAGAATTCAGCACCACCAAACCAGCTTTACAACAAATGCTAAAGGAAATTCTCTAGGTAGGAATAAAAAGAGAAGAAAAAGACCCACAAAAACAAACCCAAAACATTAAGAAAATGGTAATAGGAACATAGATATCGATAATAACCTTGAATGTAAATGGATTAAATGCCCCAGTGAAAAGATACAGAATGGCTGAATGGATAAAAAACAAGGCTCATATATATTCTGTCTACAAGAGACCCACATCAGACCTAGGGACACATACAGACTGAAAATAAAGGGATGAAAAAAGATATAGCATGCAAATGGAAATCAAAAGAAAGTTGGAGTAGCAATACTTGTATCAGATAAAAAGACTTTAAAATGAAGACTGTTACAAGAGATAAAGAAGAACACTACATAATGATCAAGGGATCAATCCAAGAAGAATATATAACAATTATAAATGTTTATACCCCCAACATAGGAGCAGCTCAATACATAAGGCAAATGCTAACAACCATGAAAGGTGAAATTGACAGTAACACAATAATAGTAGGGGACTTTAACACCCCACTTCCACCAATGGATAGATCATCCAAATAGAAAATAAATAAGGAAACACAAACTTAAAATAACACAATAAACCAGATAGATTTAATTGATATTTATAGAACATTGTACACAAAAGTGGCAGAATACACTTTCTTCTCAAGTGCACATTGAACATTCTCCAGGATAGATCACATCTTGGGTCACAAATCAGAGAAGAAAAAGAAGTAAAAGGAATCCAAATTGGAAAAGAAGAAGTAAAACGGTCATTGTTTGCAGATGACATGATACTATATATAGAAAATCCTAAAGATGCCACCAGGAAACTAGTAGAAGTAATCAATGAATTTGGTAAGGTTGCAGGATACAGAATTAATGCACAGAAATCTCTGGCATTCCTATACACTAACAACAAAAAATCAGAAAGAGAAATAAAGGAAATAATCCCATTTACTACTGCAACAAAAAGAATGAAGTACCTAGGAATAAACCTACCTAAGGAGGCAAAAGACTTGTACTCAGAAAACTATAAAACACTCCTGAAAGACATCAAAGATGACAAAAACAGATGGAGAAATATACCATGTTCTTTGTTTGGAAGAATCAATATTGTGAAAATGAATGTATTACCCAAGGCAATCTACAGATTCAATGCAACCCCTATAAAACTACCAATGGCATTCTTCACAGAATTAGAATTTAAAAAATTTACAATTTGTATGGAAACACAAAAGATCCCAAATAGCCAAAGCAATCTTGAGAAAGAAAAACGGAGCTGGAGGAATCAGGCTCCCTGACTTCGGACTATACTACAGAGCTACAGTGATCAAGACAGTATGGTACTGGCAGAAAAACAGAAATATAGATCAATGGAACAGGATAGCAAGCCCAGAGATAAACCCACACATATATGGTCACCTGATTTACAACATAGGATTCAAGAACATACAATGGAGAAAAGACAGCCTCTTCAATAAGTGGTGCTTCGAAAACTGGACAACTACATGTAAAAGAATGAAAACACTACCTAACACCATACACCTAACAAAAATAAACTCCAAATGGATTAAAGACTTAAATGTAAGACCAGACACTATCAAACTCTTAGAGGAAAACATAGGCAGAACACTCTATGACATAAATCACAGCAAGATCCTTTTTGACCCACCTCCTAGAGAAATGGAAATAAAAACAAAAGTAAACAAATGGGACCTAATGAAATTAAAAGCTTTTGCACAGCAAAGGAAACCATAAATAAGACAAAAATCAACCCTCAGAATGGGAGAAAATATTTGCAGATGAAACAATGGACTAATCCTAAACAAAGGATTAATCTCCAAAATATACAAACAGCTCATAGAGGTGTTTCTCAGGGTATATGCCCAGTAGTGGGATTGCTGGGTCGTATGGTAGTTCTATTTTTAGTTGTTTAAGGAACCTCCATACTGTTCTCCATAGTGGCTGTATCAATTTACATACCCACCAACAGTGTAAGAGTGTTCCCTTTTCTCCACACCCTCTCCAGCATTTACTGTTTGTAGATTTTTTGATGATGGCCATTCTGACAGGTGTGAGATGATATCTCATTGTAGTTTTGATTTGCAAGAAATGCCTATTCTAATTTAGATGAGATGGACCCGTGCTCATGCTGGAGAGAAGAGTAGAGCAAGGGAGAGGGAAAATGAGAAACGACTTAGTCTTATGTTCAAGAGGACAAGCTTTGTGAAATGGAACAAGTTCATTTTTCTGTACTAGAATTTCCATCTTGTTAAAGAGGGAGTAATACCTACCTTGTGGGCTTTCCATGAGAATTAAATACAGTACGTGTGAAATACTTAGCATAACGTCTGACACACAGTAAATGCTCAGTCATTGGCAGTATGCTTCTTAGACCTCGGGAAAGAGATTTCTTCAAACAAGAATACATTCTGCTTTGCTCCAGGTTCTCAAAATTTGGCAGCAAACTCCACTTATTACAGCTGGTAAAAAAAACTGGAGAAGACACCCATTATCACCTAATTTTGTTTTCTTAAGCCTCATGAAAAGTCCACACAGGGATACTGACATGGCTTTTCTGTTACACATCAAAAAATCTCTGAATGTAAAACACCTAGGCCAGTCAACGGTGTCTATTTTATCTCCTGCAGCTCTGGACTCAAAGGTCATTCATATGGATCAGGCCTTTCCTCAGACGAAGACAAATTTAGGTGAAAAACATTGGCTTCTATTTTCTGATATCTCTATAATAAACTCGTATCAAAGGTGCAATAAAAAGTTGATTTAGAAGTAATATAAGAAAAGAAATAAAACTGGCTTCAAATAAAAAAGTATTTATTTCTTTTTCAATCCGTGTTCTCCTGGAAGAAGAGTTGAATAAACTTTAAAAAATGGGTACGAGTTATGTCTGGTAAGATTTTTGTACTTATTTGCAAGGTTGCAGGAGACGAAAATGAAACCATATAACAAGGTGGATGTAATTATATGTTCAATTCAATATCTACTCTCTACGGCAAGTTCTGCTCAGTCTTTTCCCTTTGGTGCCTCATGTTGGTCTGGTTTTATCAGTGTTTATAAAAATTTATCTGAATAAATTAAAGGAACCAGGAAGCCTTTCATCAGAGTATAATCATACACAGATCATCCACCAAATGCAATGTTCCTTCCTTTTTTAAGACCCTAGAAACATTTTCACCATTTGACATGCAAGAATCTTTAACAATCAGTGTAGAGAGAAGGCATCGTAATCAAGGAAAATGCGTACCAAATTGACTCCCCTCCGAAAAGCCATCTGTGTATAACGACTCCCCATAACAACCGTAAAGTCATAAGCAACCGGGAGGGTTGATCAAGCTAAGAAAAAGCGCAAAGCACAGAATTGAGAATTATAGGACAATAAAGTCAGCCTGGCCACAGAAGATCTAAAATCATCCAAGTTATAAAATGTGGAATGATAAATTCTGTGTTACTTCATGCTTATGAAAGCCATCATATTTACCAGCTTATGCCAGTTCCCCACTCCTTTTCTTTTGTTTCGATTTAAATATTAAGCAATACAAACAGTTTCTGTTCCCTGAGCTTAATTGGTAACTAAAAGCTAGATTGGTTAGATGGTTGGACAACAGGAGAAAGAGAGAGATATTTAGAGAATCCCTCCACAGCTCTCAAATTGCTGTCTCTGGCCACACGAAGACAAACAAGATGATCACAGAATTTTATTGTTGGGAGTCTATCCTTCTCATTTTACAACTGCGAAAGCGAGCTTCTCATCTCCTCTTCCTCCTCCTTCCAATTCCAACCGACTCCTCTAGCCATATCCCCTAGTTCAGGGAAGAGCATTGCCAACACCAGAGATCTGAGCGTCATTTCTGTTGAGTTCATCTCTAAATAGCTCTCACTGATATCCACTTCCATCTAGCCCCACAATCTCTGCCCGGGCCACGGCTTCACCATCTCTCCCCTGCATGACTGGTTGCACCCGAGCTCTTGCTTTGCCTCCACACTTTCCCTCCTGCTCTAACCTGTACCCCCTCCTCAGTTGAGAGGCCAGAGCAATGCTTCTAAAGACCTAAATACACCACTCCTGTGTTACATTCTGCAGTAATTTCTCATCACACTCTAAATAATGCCCAAGGCTCATAACAGACTCACAAGACCCCGATAACCTCTCCAACCACATCTCTTCCATGCCTGCCACTATTTTTGCACCCGCCACATCAAATTTCATTTAATTTCACAAAGACAACATGCTCTCTCTCACCTTCCCATATTGTGCTCCTCTGCCGCAAATGCCCTTCTCCCTCCTCTTCAACTTGCTAACGCCTACTCATCATGAGGTTATAGCTGAACTGTCATGTTTTCCAGGAAATCTTCTCGACCACTCCTTCAGATGCAGCTCAGCTCTCCCATAATGCGCTCTCAAAACTCTCTACATCTGTAACAAAGCATGTGGCCTCCTTTATTGTTACTGCTTGTTAGGTGTTTGTCTTCTGAGCCAGATCACAAGCATTATGATGGCAGGGACAAAGTCAATCATGTCAATTCTTATATCCTTAGATCTTAGGATAGTTTCTGGAACACAAAAGGTGTTTAAATTGTATTTCTTGAATGAGTGAAGGAATAAAGTAAAGTAGTTGCTCAAATTCTTAGTGAACTGGCAGTATATTTAGGACTAGACACCGGGCTAGTGTTTTGGGCTCTACCAAATTTGGGAGATATTTTATTATTCATTTCAGTCTATATATTCATTCAGTGAAGACTATATTAGGTTTTAGGGTACAAATAACCATTGAATATTAGTTTACAGTAAAAGTATAAAGCTCTTCATTGCTAATCCTAAAACCTATTCTGAAAATAGGTAATTTTTATAATTTCATTTTAAAAGCTGAAGTCATTTCCTTTTTTCCTTTTTTCCTTCCTTCCAATTCAGTCAAAAAACACCATTACCAGAGGGTACTGGGAAGGTAATCCAGCAGAGTTGGGATTGCACAAGGAGGGATTCCAGATGAGAGAGCAGACCATGGGGTTAAGGAATTAGCCTACAATTTCAGGGGATTAAACAAATAACCAAATATATTAAGGATAATGGAAGCCAAATTTCTCACTGTTGAAGAAGGAAAGTACAAATATGGAAAAATGGGAAGGGATTCAGATGAAACCTGTAATGTGAATTGGAATTACAGATATCAGTGTAACCTCATGGTTTTCAGTGTAAGACCTTGAGACAGAAACTACTTTGATGATTGAGGAATAGTAGGAGTGTCTTTGTAGTAAGAAGATAATGAGCAAGGGAGAAAATTAGAAAAAAGTGAAGTCTGGGACTTACCAGGACCTATGAAATCAGAATCTCAAAAAATGAGACCCAAGAATCTATTTCACAAGTTATTTTTAAGTATTCAAAAATGTAAACTTCCCTACATTAAAGAAAGGACTTTAACCTATTGACACAACCACTCTTACAAGTTTTAATGACATCAGAAATATATCCAAATAAGAAACTAGCAAACCAGGGGACAAAACTGAATCCAGTCAGCAGTGAATAAAATGACCCACACTAATGATTCTAACCCACTGGGGTCTTCAGTTCTAGACCCATTATCTAAGACTTGAATCCCAGCATAAAAGAAATTACATGTTTACTGTTTTTTCTAAAAAGAATATTAACATGATTTTAGGTAATCTGCTTTGGGGATTGCCATTTATATTAAGTTGTTTGAAAGTTTACATCATTAATTTGAGTGGTAAATACGACTGTCATAACTATCCAACTATACAAATATTCTTCCTTTAGTAGTTAAAAACTGTACTAATATTTTGATAATAAATGTTCCTGCTAAAATCATGTAAAACACAAAAATACTAAACTAAAATTTACATTTTTATTTATTATTTGTAGTTAAATGAGTCAAGAGAAATCTTGTCCAATTTGCAAATGCCCATGACAACTAAAAGGAGGCACCTCCTTAACAACCATTATAAAAACTCTATGCCATTCTGGGCAATGCTTTTGTCCTCAGGTTGCAAATCCTTTAATTTTGTGACTGAATCACAAATGATCAAAATTGACTAGGGAAGCTTGCTTTCTTCCAATTAAGGAAAATTTACATTTGGCTGATAGCATGATCATTCTATTTTGGAAAATTGTTACTGGCAGTAATTGAAAATATGCTAGAAGATAGATGATTACCCACTGTATCAGTAAGGGTCTTGGCAGAAAACAGATGGCATACTCCAACTGGGTAATTTGAGACAAGTTTAATAAAAACAATCTTTACAAAGGTGTAGGCAGAGTTTAGAGAAATCAACAACACAGAACCCCAGGAAGAGCAACAGCAATGAAGATGGAGAAAGGCAAAGAATGGTTTAGAATCCTGAGAAAGCAGGGATGCAGAGAGGGCTGCTTGGCATTATCAGTGACACAGTCAACCCACAGCCCAGCAGGCAGGGAGCCAAAGGAATAAATACCTCAATTGCACCCTCCTCCTGCTTTCTTGTCTCCCCATTGGCCAAACCCATCCCGAACTTGGAGATCTCACTGATGCAAACCATACAGGTCAGCATTCCTTGGCAGAGAGCAGACAATATCCAGCACATATCCCTTTCCAAGTATCAGATAATGTAGGAAAGTGATACATTGTGGTGTGCCTTCCTCCTCCACAGTCACAGGACCAAGCTGTGAGTCTTTTGTGGAAGGCAGGGCAATCACCTTCAGATCACATGTTCCCCCTGTCTTTCTGATCCACTATCATCATGGTCACTTGGAGGGCATTTTACTGGTTTTGACTGTCCAGCATCTATTTGCCCTCCACTTGGTATCAGCACTCAGGCTTTTGTTAAAGTGCCCACCCTTTCCTACTGCAGGCCATTTGCTTGAGAAAAGCTGGTACCACTCCAGACTTAAGGATGGGGTATGTTAGAGAACTATCTGATCTGTGTAATCACATCCCTCGAGTACAGTTGACTATTAGAGATAAGTGTGACCTAATTGATCCAAACAGACTGAATCCTACTGACTAGTGGGGCAAGAGACACATAAGACACATTCCCCTCCCCTAGTATGAATGAGCAAGCATGTAGCCTTAGGGCCACAAAAGAAGTTGGCTGAAAACAGAAGCAACAGAGAAAAGAAACTGCATGCTATTCTCACCAGATCAAGTCTCACCCTGCCACTATTCTTTTCCATAATACAAGGCAATAAATGCCCTTTATTGTTTGAGTCAGGTTTTCTGTGGTTTACAACTGAGAGGTATCTCATCATATGGTTGAGTGTATCATACGGTTGGTTGACTGTATTAAGGATGCTGGGTGCTTCAAGCAGAAGTAACTACTTCCTAGGTAAGTCTCAATTAATGTTCTTGAAAATGTCTGCTTACAGCACATCATGAATAAACTCTGAGCTGCTACTGAGAAGCCTTCATATTTATATGTTAATACCTAAAACTGTTTTAATTAGGAGAAATGTTTAGATGATCCAATAACAATTTAATGGACTCTGAAAATACTCCTCCCTCTACATTCTGAAGATATCTCCTGAGGATTTACTGTGTACTAGACTTTGGGGACTAAAAATTACTAAGACATAACATCACCAAAGGGTTCACTCAAATTTAGCACAGACATACCAAGAAGCTCATCTTGATATATCAAAGTGATATTATATTATAATTGAAGAATACACAAGATACTGGGGAAGCTCAAAAGTAGGAGTTATTAATTCTACTAAGATGCAAGAAGTCTGATAAGCTTCGAAGCCTTTTAAGCAAGGCCTTGAAGTACACCAGGGACCTTGGACAAGGAAGTTGAACAATGTAGGCTGAGGAGACAGCATGAACAAAGGCATGTTCACATGTTAATGTTCAAAGCAGCTTCAGTAAAGACAGAGTAGCAGCGTGATTATAAGGAGAATTTGGTTCTATCCTGGTCCCCCATCCTTTGCTAGTTATGTGATCTGGGGTAATTTCCTTAACTTTTCTTAGTATCACTTTCCTAATATGTAAAACATGACTAATAATGGTACTTTGGTCATATTTGTTACTAGTATTAAAAGTCCCATTACATGTAAAACATCTATTACTCAAAAGTATGTTTTTATTAGGAGAAAGATAATTGATTAGGCAGACCCGTACCAGGTTGTGAAAATACTTACGAGCTCTGCTAGATATTTGTGTTTTATAGAGTGTGGCTAATATACCCCAAACATCAAAGGTTTTAAGTAGACATGACAAGGTTTGTATTTTAGGAGAATAATGTGACTCTTGAGCTGGAGTGAGAAGAGACTGAAGTTAAAGTGAGATGTTACAATCTTCCTTACAATAAATGATAAGGGCATGAGGGCCTGAACCAGGACAGTAGCAGGAGGGATGGAGAAAAAGTGACAGAAATGCACAAATAAGGTATCAAAGAAGATTACAAAGTTTCTGGTGGATGCTGGTACCTTTAATAAATAAAGATAAGAAAAGGAGTAATGCATGTGGCAAAGTATACAATAAGCTCAAATTTGGGACATGCTAAGTGCGAGCTGTCTAATTGCTACACAAATGGAAAATCCCAGAAGCTATTGGAAATATGAGTTCAAATCACTTATATGGGGAATCTTTAAAAAAACTGATACAAGTGAACTTATTAACAAAACAGAAACAGACCCACAGAGTTAGAGAACGAACTTATGGTTACCAGGGGGGTAGGGCTGGGGAGTGGGTTAGATAGGGAGTTTGGGATTGATGTATATACATTGCTATATTTAAAATAGATAAACTTTGATAGTGTATATATGTCCATGCCACTCTCTCACTTCATCCCAGCTTACCCTTCCCCCTCCCCGTGTCCTAAGTCCATTCTCTATATCTGCATCTTTATTCCTGTCCTGTTCCTAGGTTCTTCAGAACCACTTTTTTTTTTTTTAGATTCCATATATATGTGTTAGCATACGGTATTTGTTTTTCTCTTTCTGACTTACTTCACTCTGTATGACAGATTCTAGGTTCATCCACCTGACTACAAATAACTCAGTTTTGTTTCTTTTTATGGCTGAGTAATATTGCTTTGCATAAATGTGCCACATCTTCTTTATCCATTCATCTGTCGATGGACACTTACATTACTTCCATGTCCTGGCCATTGTAAATAGAGCTGCAGTGAACATTGTGGTACATGACTCTATTTCAATTACGGTTTTCTCAGAGTATATGCCCTGTAGTGGGATTACTGGGTCCTATGGTAGTTCTGTTTTTAGTTTTTTAAGGAACCTCCATACTGTTCTCCATAGTGGCTGTATCAATTTACATTCCCACCAACAGTGCAAGAGGGTTCCCTTTACTCCACACCCTCTCCAGCATTTACTGTTTGTAGATTTTTTTGATGATGGTCATTCTGACTGGTGTGAGGTGATACCTCATTGTAGTTTTGATTTGCATTTCTCTAATGATTAGTGATGTTGAGCATCCTTTCATGTGTTTGTTGGCAATCTGTATATCTTCTTTGGAGAAATGTCTATTTAGGTCTTCTGCCCATTTTTGAAGAGGCTGTCTTTTCTCCATTGTATATTCTTGCCTCCCTTATCAAATATAAGGTGACCATATGTGCATGGGTTTATCTCTGGGCTTTCTATCCTGTTCCATTGATCTATATGTCTGTTTTGTTTGTTTGTTTTTTGCGGTGCACAGGCCTCTCACTGTTGTGGTCTCTCCCATTGCAGAGCACAGGCTCCAGACGCGCAGGCTCAGCGGCCATGGCTCACGGGCCTAGCCACTCCACAGCATGTGGGATCTTCCCAGACCGGGCATGAACCCATGTCCCCTGCATCGGCAGGTGGACTCTCAACCACTGTGCCACCTTGTAAATTTTGGAGACTAATCCTTTGTCAGTTGCTTCATTTGCAAATATTTTCCCCCATTCTGAGTGTTGTCTTTTGGTCTTGTTTATGGTTTCTTTTGCTGTGGAAAATCCTTTAAGTTTCATTAGGTTCCATTTGTTTATTTTTGTTTTTATTTCCATTTCTCTAGGAGGTGGGTCAAAAAGGATCTTGCTGTGATTTATGTCATAGAGTGTTCTGCCTATGTTTTCCTCTGAGAGTTTGATAGTGTCTGGCCTTACATGTAGGTCTTTAACCCATTTTGAGTTTATTTTTGTGTATGGTGTTAGGGAGTGTTCTAATTTCATTCTTTTACTTGTAGCTGTCCAGTTTTCCCAGCACCACTTATTGAAGAGGCTGTCTTTTCTCCATTGTATATTCTTGCCTCCCTTATCAAATATAAGGTGACCATATGTGCGTGGGTTTATCTCTGGGCTTTCTATCCTGTTCCATTGATCTATATGTCTGTTTTGTTTGTTTGTTTTTTGCGGTGCACAGGCCTCTCACTGTTGTGGTCTCTCCCATTGCAGAGCACAGGCTCCAGACGCGCAGGCTCAGCGGCCATGGCTCACGGGCCTAGCCACTCCACGGCATGTGGGATCTTCCCAGACCGGGCATGAACCCATGTCCCCTGCATCGGCAGGTGGACTCTCAACCACTGTGCCACCAGGGAAGCCCCTATATGTCTGTTTTTGTGCCAGTACCATACTGTCTTGATTACTGTAGCTTTGTAGCATAGTCTGAAGTCAGGGAGCCTGATTCCTCCAGCTCCGTATTTCTTTCTCAACATTGCTTTGGCTATTCAGGGTCTTTTGTGTTTCCATACAAATTGTGAAATTTTTTGTTCTAGTTCTGTGAAAAATGCCATTGGTAGTTTGATAGGGATTGCATTGAATCTGTAGGTTGCCTTGGGTACCAAATGTAAAGTAGATAGCTAGTGGGAAGCAGCTGCATAGCACAGGGAGCTCAGCTCAGTGCTTTGTAATCACCTAGAGGGGTGGGATAGGGAGAGTGTGAGGGAGATACAAGAGGGAGGAGATATGGGGATATATGTATATGTATAGCTGATTCACTTTGTTATAAAGCAGAAACTAACACACCATTGTAAAGCAATTATACTCCAATAAAGGTGCTAAAAAATAAAATACTTATTTACAGAACAGAAACAGACTCACAGATTTAGAGAACGAACTTATGGTTACCAGGGGGGAAGGGTGGGGAGGAGGAATAGATTGGGAGTTTGGGATTGACATGGACACACTGCCATATTTAAAATAGATAACCAACAGGGACCTACTGTAGAGCACAGGGAACTCTGCTCAATATTCTGTAATAACCTAAATGGGAAAAGAACTTGAAAAAGAATAGATACATGTATATGTATAACTGAATCACTTTGCTGTAATTCACCCAAAACACACAACATTTTTAATCAACTATACTCCAATATAAAATAAAAATTAAAAAATAAAAACAATTTAAAAAGAGAGAGAGAGAGAGCTCCTGGCAGGAGGTGGATACATGAGAATCAACTACAAATTTATTACAGCTAAAGAAAGGGCGATGATGGCCCTGACCAACAATAAGGTTAAAACCATGAAAATCACCAAATCAAAAAGTAAGAAGAAGCAGCAAAGGAGTCTTAGAAGTAACCATCAGTGTAGTAGAAGTTGAGGTGAAAGAGACTGGAGTTCTCAAGAGCAGGGAAGGAAAGAACTTCAGGGAGTAGCCTATAGAAATAAAAGGCACAGAGAGCTAGCACTTAAGATACATAATGATTCAAAGGACACCACTGCACTTCGCAAACGGCAATCATTTTTAACTCCAGTGAGAGAAGTCTCAGGGAGGTGGCAGAAGCAGAAGCCAGACTGCAGTGGCTGAGGCCAAGGAGAAGGGTGAGGATCTGGAAGCAGGTGTAAAGGCCCACTCTTTCCAGGAGCTGGTTGGCAATTCTCCCAGGCTTCCCTCACTTTGAAATTCTCTGACCTTAGAGTCAGACTCTGTTGTAACAAAACAATGAGTATAACGGGGCTGTCTTGTTAGCTGGCACTCCTCAAAATGGATCTTTTATAATCAGAAAGCCTTGTTTTTGAAAAACCAGGCAGTTACAGACAGCATTTTGTCTGACTTTCCAAGAACTTTCCTCTATTCTCCCTGTTAGAACTTCAGTCAGGACAAGTAGCAGTGATTTAAGAGTTACATTTCCAGTTCCCAAAAGCAGACAATAAAACACTGATGAGGTCTTATTCATTCTTGGGTCATGATAAGGAAATAGTGAACAGCTAGGAAGAATGTGATGTAATTCAAGCAATATAGAAGCTGTCCAGATACATATTAACACCTTCTTTCATATTTATGACTCTACAAGAGAGGTCAAAGCTTATTTCCAAAGTTATCTTATTAACCTTCAAATTCACTTTGAATATAAGAAAGAAAGAAAGAAATATTTGGCCCATTATATAAATGGAGAAACAGAGGTCCAAGATCCAAGAGGAACTCAGTGTCCAGAGTTCACAATAGAGATTTCCAGACATGTTTCATGAACACATTACAGCAGAGTCCAACAAAGTCTGTGTGGTCCATGGACCACTTGCATCAAATTTATGTTGGGTATTTTTTTTCAGAAATGCATATTCCTGGGGCCCTCTTCAGACCTATTGATCTTTTCCTCTAAAGGTGGACTTGGAAGTCTGAAATTTTTAAAATGCCACAGGACTCTCTTTGCCCGAAGATAGAAGGTCCACACAGAGTTCGTATTGATCCTGCCTCAAAAGCATGCATATAGCTGTTTTTCCATCCTACTCACCTGTGCATTTCCTCTTGTCTATGCTTGAGGAGGGCATCCTGGTTCCATGGATGGACTCGGAGCTGTGACATCTACCCAGCTCAAGCACTGACTCTTTAATCCAACTGATAGCCATGATCTGGAAGCCAAGTGGAGCCAAAAACAAAAAAACAAAAAGGCAGGATTGCCCTTAGGTAACAACATTATGGGAATCTGGAGTCACATTCTAAGAGCACCTTTCCAACAACTGTTCATCCTGGGAACCAAGGGAGTGAATCCGGGAGATTTCTCCATATGAAAAAGAGCTTCCTGGGACTTCCCTGGTGGCACAGTGGTTAGGAATCTGCCTGCCAATGCAGGGGACATGGGTTTGTGCCCTGGTTTGGGAAGATCCCACAGGCTGCGTAGCAACTAAGCCCACGTGCCACAACTAGTGAGCCTGTGCTCTATAGCCCGTGAGCCACAACTAATGAAGCCTGCACACCTAGAGCCCATGCTCTGCAACAAGAGAAGCCACCGCAATGAGAAGCCTGCACACCTCGATGAAGAGTAGCCCCCGCTCGACACAGCTACAGAAAAGCCCGTGCACAGCAATGAAGACCCAACGCAGCCAAAAATAAATTAGAAAAAAAAAATTGAACCCTCCTGCCAATGCAGGGGACACAAGTTTGAACCCTGGTCTGGGAAGATCCCACATGCCACGGAGCAACTAAGCCCGTGCACCACAACTACTGAGCCCGCACGCCGCAACTACTGAGCCTGAGCTCTAGAGCCCACAAGCCACAACTACTGAAGCCTGCATGCCTAGAGTCCATGCTCTGCAACAAGAGAAGCCACTGCAATGAGAAGCCCATGCACCTTGACGAAGAGTAGCCTCCACTCGACACAACTAGAGAAAACCCTCACACAGCAAGGAAGACCCAACGCAGCCAAAAATAAATAAATAAATAAATTTTTAAAAAAAAATTATTTTATATTGGAGTGTGATTGATTTACAGTATTGTGTTAGTTTCAGGTATACAGCAAGGTGATTCAGTTATACATATATTTATTCTTTTTCAGATTCTTTTCTCGTATAGGTTATTACAGAGTATTGAATAGAGTTCCCTGTGCTTTACAGTAGGTCCTTGTTGATTATTTTATACATATTAGTGTATATATGTTAATCCCAACCTTCTCATTTATCTCTGGCCCAACCCCAAAATTGGGATTTTTTAATATCCCCATTTAAGAGATGAGCAAAATGAGGTTTGGAATAGGGGGAAAGCATCTACGTAAAGTGATTGACATCATGTCTTACTTGTGATAAGATCTCATTAATTGGGAAACTACCATTATACCATTATAGTGATAAGTAATACTATTGTTGTTTATTATTGTTTTCATAGTAATGTGTTACCATTATTATCACTATTTTTTGTTAGTACCTATAGGAATTACCAATATTACTTATAAATATTGCTATTATAGTAATAAGCATTACTATTAGTAATATAAGCATTACTATTATAGTAATTAGTATTACTATAAATATTACTCTAAGTATTACTATTATCACTATTAGTAGTGCTTAAAATGACTATTATTACTTACAATAAGTATTGCTATTTTTCTTGTAATAAGTGTTACTGTTATCATCACTATTGCTTTTTTATTATTTAGAATAATAAATACTACTATTATTATTTTTTTTAATGCCACAGGAGATTCTTATGTGTCCCAGCTTTTCAAAAATACTGAAAGATCACCAATGACTCAATAAGGACAATATTTACTGAGCAACTACTAGATGCAAATTATTTGCTATTCTCTCCAAAAATCACCAAAAAGCATAACAATTTTTCTTGCCTTGAAGGAGGTTTATCAGACTTGTATACCATTGTCTTCCCTGTTAACAAGCCCTAGATTTGGGGCATCACTAACTATGACACAGCCCTGTTAATTGGATCAGGGTCTCACTCTGGACAGCTGACCAACAATTCTCTCTCTATACTGTCTCTATCAATAATTTGAAGTAGGATACGGAAAGTGTAGGCAGTTAGTGAAGAATGCTACTGCTGATCAATTAGGACTGTATTTCAGGGTGGTGCCCATGGTGAGTCATATGCAACGAGAACCAGCAGAAGTATCCAGTCAAGAAAAACAGAAGAGTAAAGGAGACTCACAGACAGAAGCAAAGACAAATGGGCCTTGAGAACCAGAAAATGAAGTCTTAGTCCCTGATAACTTTCCAGTTTCCCCAAGGCCCTTCTACCATTGCTTCCATGTGATTCCCTATATCCTTATGTAAAACATTTTACTCTAGCTAGTTTGAGTGGGTTTCTACTCCCAGAGATTATAAGAAACTTATCTGGAGCAAACAACATATCTGAGTAAATCCAGTGTATTCAATTGCATTCTTCTCCCATCCCAGTAAAGAGAATCACCCTCTGGCCAGTTTTACAAGCCAGGAACCTTGAGGTCATCCTTCTCCCTCACCTATCATATCCAATATCACCAAGAACTGCTAATTTTGGGACTTCCCTGGTGTCCAGTGGTTAAGACTCTGCACTTCCAGTGCAGAGGACACAGGTTCGATATCTGGTCGGGGAAGTAAGATCTCACGTGCCACGCGGTGAGGCCAAAAAAAAAAAAGAATTGCTAATTTCATCTCCAGTATCTCTCCACACCATTCATTTCTTCCCTCTACAATTGCTATCCTAGTCAAAGCTACCAACATTGCCTGCCTCAGGTATCTTCTAGCTGCTCTACCCATGGTCCACTCTTGTCCTCTCAAGATGGACCTATACAAAATGAAAATCTGATCACGTCCCTACTGCCCCTCTTATCACTGTCGAATGGCTTCCTGTTGCACTTGGTAGAAAGACCAAAATCCTTAGCACAGTCCATAAGGTCCACAGTGATCTCACCCAACCTCACCTCATCTAGCACCTTGTCCTCTTCCACTCTCTCTGTTCCAGCCTCACTGGCCTTCTTTCAGTAACTAACACTTCCCAGGCTCCCTTTCACCTCTGTAAATGTTCTTTCAGCCCTCACCACTCTGTTCTCCCCATTTGCCTAGTTAATTCCCACCTATGCTCTGGACCTCATCTCAGCATCATTCCCCCAGGGAAGCCTTTCCTGACCTCCCTGACAAGGTCAAATACACCCAGTATAGAATCTCATAATACCATATCACTCACCTTTATAATATTTATCACAATTGCAATGTTAAATTTGCATGACTATCTGATAATCTGATAATTATCTAAAGGCTGTAAGCTCAATGCTTCTCTGTTTCGTTCACATTGTCTCCCTAGCACTTGACTCTGTGCCTGATACGTCATAAGTTCTCAGAAGTATTCACTGAATAAAGGTTGAATAAGTGGAATAGGTAAGCAAAAATCAGAAACAGTACATGAGAACCAGATTTTTCATCGACAAAGCATAGGTGTGCCCAAGCTGAGGACCAGATGGGGAAAAAAGAAGCTGGAAAAGTCAGGTGTATTTATGAAAGGTACTGATTCAGGACAGACTGAGAAAACAGAGAGCTTGAGCTATACAGAGCTTGGTTAGATACTAGACCAAAATCATTAATTTGAGTTGAAATAGTAGGACAAGAAATCAGGGTCAGGAGCCAAAACAGGAATATAGGAAGACTGCCATCTGAGAGCTATATTCTGGATAAAGATACAGATAACTGAGTGACCACAAAGTGGATGAACTGGGTTGTCAAGGAGCTGGATAGAAACCCAAGACGAGATGTTGCTGGTGAAACAAGATGAAAGACAGTAGAAAGGAAGAGCCATAGGGGAGTCAACTTGGTAATGATAGCCATACAACAAAACTCGAAATTTATACTTAGTATGTGCCAAACAGCCTTCTAAATGCTTTAATACATTATTTCAGTTTAACTTCAAAATAATCCAATGAGGTCAGCAAACTTATTGTACCAGTCTTACAAATGAGTAACCTGAGATTC
Organism: Physeter macrocephalus; assembly: GCF_002837175.3. NCBI lineage: Eukaryota > Metazoa > Chordata > Mammalia > Artiodactyla > Physeteridae > Physeter > Physeter macrocephalus. The sequence goes on from NC_041221.1 coordinate 140,939,044, forward strand.
AGTAACTTGCCCAAGGTCAACAATTAGTAAGTGGCAGCACCAGAATTTGAACCTGGGGAGACTGACTCTAAACCTTTAACCATAGTAGTGTACCATTTCTTTATGAGATTAGGGACCAAATGGCTTGTTAATGACTTTGGTCTGTCCTTGTGTTAGCCATAAAATAAGATCAGAAGAGGGTTAATCAGTGAGAATCAAAATAAGTTGAGGGAAGCATCTTACCAAATGGTACCGGATGTCCCTAAACAGATCATCAAAAGGCATTATTTAATGTCACATTGGTTAATGAGCAGTAAGTCACAGTGGTTAACAATATGGGATTTGGAATCAAATGGATATGGTTTCAAATACTTGCTCTGCCACAGTCTAGCTGCAGGGCTGTTTTTATACTCTCTGACACTTGGTTTCTGCCTTTAATGGGAATATTAATACCCAGCTCATATAGGTGTTTAAAGGTTAAATATGATAATGTATTTGAAAGTCCTTAGTACAGAACTAACATATGCACTCAATAATTAACCAAAAACAATCATTTAGCAGAGCTGCAATATCAGAGTTGAAGAAGGAGGAATAAAGAACTTTATTGTTGTTGTTGTTATTGTTATACCTGTGGATCAAATGGCAGATATACATATGACATGGATAACCTTATTAGTTAAATGTACCCCTAAGGGAAGAATAAAAATCCCCCAGTGATGACAGTTGAATGAAGTTAATAACTCTGTAGATACATTTTGCTCTAAGAAATGCTGACAATTACAGTGAACTCAACTTCTATGCCACTCAGAAACCTCCAAGCAGCTTCAGTGCTGGCTTTAGAAGTATTTCTCAGAGTCAAAATCTTTAACACTTCCATATCCGAGACATGTCTTGGAACATACCCATAACAGTTCATCTTCCACAAATCAGAGAATATGGCTTTGCAAAACTAAGTGCATATTCTTATAAAAAGCTGAAGAATTTGAAGATTTTGAGGCAAATTCACAAGTGACACTGCAGTTCTTGCCTTTAATGACAGAGCCAGTGAGGATGTGAAAAACATTCACTCTCAAGCCCTTTGTAGAGTAACATGACACATTTCTGGAGGACAGTTTGGCAAGGTTTATGAAAAAAATGTAAGGCACATTTCCTAAGATACAGAAAACTAATTTTTAAGACTCTATAAAAATGTTTACATAAACATAGAGAGACATATGTAAAAAGATGCTTCTGGAAATATTGTAATATATTCCCATCAGTACAGAAATCGCTTTACAAATAGAGCATTTAAACTAAAACGCCATGGGGCTCATTAAAAAATGAGACAAATGTTTACTGATCTGAAAATATGCTGTTATATTAAGTCTAAAAGACTGCAAAACTTCAAAATATATTATATAGTCTCTTTTGTTTAAAATATATGTGAGTGTATGTATGCATACATATATTACTCTTTATATGTATATGATCTGCAAGTATGCTAGTTTTAATGGTAGTTACTTCTGGAAAATGGCACTCACATATGGCTTGAGGGAATGAGGTGGGGGAACAGGCAGCTCTTACCTATCATCATATCATCTTTGGTACTGTTTGAATTTTTAACAATAAACAGTTATAACTTTTCTATTAAAATTAATTTTTTTTCCTAAAAACCATGGGATAAACAAAATCCACAGGAACGCATCTTAAAATCTTCTTTCCTCTGGCATCCACTTCAGTCCCATTGTCCCACGGACAATTCTCCATTGTCTCTTTTCCCCCACATATTTAGGAAAACTCCTTTTTTTTTTCCTAGCACGAGTGCCCTGTGTGAGTGCCTCTTGTCTTTCCCAAACTATCCTCCTGCTTCTCCTTTATTTGTCTACTTCTTCCCTTTTTCTCAGTTTCATTACCAATAGCAAAGAACCAGATCATCAGTGCAGGAGGGAATGGAAAGAGAAGATACTGAGTATCTTTTCCTTCTTAAAACAAAACCAAAACCCCTCTTTACTGAACAGGAGAAGATGTCTGAAGACACTAGTATACTAAGAAATGTTGTCGTATCAGACCTGCTTCTCTCTTTCTCTTGCTCCTCTTTCTCTCTAAGCTTCAGTTCCCATGACAACAGGAACGGTGGCTTCATTATTATATCCCCAGAACCTACCATACACCTACAACATAGTAAGTGCTCAACATTGTTTGTTAAATATATGTTGGAATAAGTCATACCCTCAAGTAGCTTATATCGTGTTTGGGAGGCATATAATTTCAGTAATTCCTCCTTAATCACATGTGCTGCTGACTCACTATTACCTGGAGAGGCAAGAGCAGGTTTAAACAATGAGCCACAGATAGCTAAGCGTTTGCCTCTGCAAAGCCCTGCATGCTAATACAGGCTGTCAACTGGGAAAGCCAGCACAGCTGTGCTTAGCAACCAGTCCCTTTGCTATCTAGTTTGGTTAGCTATGTCAAAAGTTATTCTAACTTCATTCAATCAATGGCGTCATGTCATAAAAGACAGACACCGCAAAGAGATGAGAAAACAGAATCAAAGATCTGTATGTTCAACACCTCTAAAGGCTGTTCCAAATGCCTCTCTTCTTTCCCACTGCAGCCGGGCTGCACTGCAGTCTTGTTTACAACACATCTGGGAGGGATCTGTTAAGCAGGAGGAAGGTATCTTTGACCTTCATCTCCCTAGAAGGAGAAACACAGAACACCTGTCTGTTTACCATTCTGACTATTCCCAGATGAGTGGTTCCACTCATCTGGGAAACATGAAAAATAGGATTGATTCACTTTTCTTCTCTAAGATCTTCTTGAAGAAAGTGGACCCTTGGTGAGCTGAAGGATGATTGAAATTGTAGGGCCACAAATGTTCATTAGGTGGAAATGGAAAGATGCTCAGCCTCCAAGTCAGGAATAATGTATGGTGCATAATTCACGTATTTTGGCCTCTCTGTGCCATTACTTCTATATGGTATTTTGGCTCATAATTTAGAGAGAAGACTTTGAATGCAATCAGATGTACTCTTCCCCCCAAAATAACTAAGGCTAAGGTTGAGACCTTGACTGAGAACAGCACACCCATTTTTCCTGGGTTGGTGCATTCCACCTTGGTCCAAGTGAACCCAAACATGACTGAGCCAGACCATGTTACCTTCCCAAGCTCAGTCCCCAGAAAGGAACTTTATTATTTCACATATCCTATAAAACCCCAATGACAATGGAAAGAAACCCTGCTGTTTTCATTCGATAAATTGTCTTATGTCTCAAGTCAGTCTTGATCTCAAAATTAACAATGTCTTGTGCCAGTGTGAACTGTGAAAGCAACACAGAAATCATTGAGTCCATGCCCCTCACTCACTAAGAGGAAAACCAGGCCTAATGACAGGGAGGGAGTTACCTAAGGACACAGCTGGGGGCAGAACAAAAAGAAAAACTGAAACAGACTCTGCTCAGTATTCTTTGCTCTATAGCACATGGCCTCTTAGTCTTGCCTTGAATTGAAACAACAATCAACATAATGAGACAGCAATTCAATACATTTCTATTAATGACTCCTATGGCCCCAGAACTGGGCTTCAGTGAGAGTCATGCAAAACAAGTGAAGGTCTTGGTCACTGCCCTCAAGGAGTTAACTGTAAAGACAAAACTCATGCTTTTCTGAGGGATGAATGACACGACAAGTGACTGCTAATGAGTACAGATTTTCTTTTTCGGAAGGAAAATATTCTGGAATTAGATAGTGGTGGCGGTGGTGGTGGTTGCAGAACGTTGTGAAAACACTAAAACCCACTGAATTGTATATTTTAAGGGGCAAATGTTATAGTATAGAAATTAGGTCTCATTTTATGTAAGGTTATGCATTTCAAGTAATTAATAATGAATCAGAATTTAGTAGCCAAAGATGATTGGTACTAAATGGAAATCAGAGACAGATTAGCAGTTGCCAATATTTCACTAAAAAGCAAGAACTTAAAGGAATGCAACATTTTAGTGGGTGGGAATAACAGGAACAAGGGTGGGAATGTAGACAGGAATAATGGAGATACTCTGAGAAAGATAGGTTATGTTAAAGTGTTGTCTTCACAACCTAAGTGTCCATCAACAGATGAATGGATAAAGAAGATGTGGCACACATATACAATGGAACATTACTCAGCCATAAAAAGAAACAAAATTGAGTTATTTGTAGTGAGGTGGATGGACTTAGAGACTGTCACACAGAGTGAAGCAAGTCAGAAAGAAAAAAACAAATACTGTATGCTAACACATATACAGGAAGCCAAAAAAAAAAAAAATTGTTTCTGAAGAACCTAGGCGCAGGACAGGAATAAATACGCAGACATAGAGAATGCACTTGAGGACACAAGGAGGGGGAAGGGTAAGCTGGGACGAAGTGACAGAGAGGCATGGACATATATACACTACCAAATGTAAAATAGATAGCTAGTGGGAAGCAGCCGCATAGCACAGGGAGATCAGCTCGGTGCTTTGTGACCACCTAGAGGCGTGGGATAGGGAAGGTGGGAGGGAGACACAACAGGGAGGAGATATGGGAACATATGTATATGTATAGCTGATTCACTTTGTTATAAAGCAGAAACTTACACACCATTGTAAAGTAATTATACTCCAATAAAGATGTTTAAAAAAAAAAGAAAAAAGGGTTGTCTTCACACTCTTTGTGGGAAAAGACACTACCAAAAGGGAGTACACGGTGATTTTTTTTTTTTTTTTTTTTTTTTTTTGCGGTACGCAGGCCTCTCACTGTTGTGGCCTCTCGCGTTGCAGAGCACAGGCTCCGGACGCGCAGGCTCAGCGGCCTTGGTTCACGGGCCCAGCCGCTCCACGGCATGTGGGATCTTCCCAGACCGGGGCACGAACCCGTGTCCCCTGCATCAGCAGGCAGACTCTCAACCAGTGCGCCACGAGGGAAGCCCATACATGGTGATTTTTAAAGCATTTTTCAAGTTCTATTAAAACAAAGAAACTCCAGAATAGTACTGAAGAATAAGCCCATTGTAATTTTGTCTGGCAATTCAACAAACAATTCAATCTGAAAAACATAAATGAGGAAACAAATTTTGGTTCTGGATACTTGCACAGCCAGGAAGTCAACAGGTGTGCCGAAGCAAAGCTCTTCACCCAGTTTTATGAATCATGAAAAAGAATTGTTGGAGGTAGTCTAGGTGCATGGTAACTGAGTTTAGAGACACAGAGCTGAAACTGAAGGAGAGAACTGGTAGTTATACTATAATTTACACAATGTAAACATACAATCCTGGTATTTTAGCCCAAAGTGGGAGTTTTTTATAGAACCAATGGCTAATTTTAACTTTTTAGAAGAGGGTGTGCAGAACTGATTCCCACTGTAGGTTTCATGGAATTGTTAAAGCCAAAAAGAATATTCATGGACAAGTCTTGTTTGCCTACCCAGAATCCATTCCCTCTTCCATTTTCATGTGGGGAACCACTCCTCCCCTACTTTACGTTCATGTGGTTCAGACTGACTCCAAGGTAGGCCCATGATCCAGGCTTAGCCAATGATCTAATTCCTCACACCTTGGTCACAGTTCAGCTATGGGCACATGCCCCAAGTCAACATGCCATCCTGGAAATTTTGATAACACAGTTTAGAAGAGAAATGCCCCTTTATACAAGGATTTCTGACCTGACTAATGATGTTAGCCTCGTGCTGCTGGGAACCATCCACAGAAAGGACCTCCTGGTTACTGAAGCCAATACAGAGCCAAGAGATGAAGAATAAGATCCTGGTGACTTACTCTGAGCTCCTAGATCCAAACATACCTGAAGCCACTACCCTTGGATTGTACAGATAAGTGAACAAATACATCCCTTTCTGCTTAAGTCATTTTGGACTGGGTTTCTATCAATTTCAATAAAAAGTCATGATAAATGTAGCATCCAATCTAACCTTGTACTTTTCCAGATGAGGACCTGAGGTCCAAAGAGGTATAAGAACTTGCTCAAGGCTGCTCAGTAATCAGTAACAGAATCTAGGCACAAATGCAGGTACCTTAGTCTAATGTCTTTTTCCTATTTTGTCACTAAAGATTCATTTTGGAAACAATTAGCCATTTGAAATTGAGAAGCCACCCATAAACAAAGGTTGTTTGATAGAAACATTGGTTTACAAAAAATTATACGTCTGCTATCAGAGCATCAAAACCCATCAAGCATCAGCAAACATCCAATGGCTCTCCACTTTATTAGGATGAAATTCAAATTCCCTAATACAGTCTTCACACAGCTGACTGGTCAAACCCCTAGCTCTCCTGCAACCTCATCTCACACAGTACTCTCCTTTGTCACTATGCCACAGTCACCTTCTCTTTCTTTCAGGCCCTTTAATGTCCCTCACTCTTGTCCCACTCCAACCTTGGCATGTGCTCTTCCCTCTGGCTTGGAATGCTTGTCCTGTACTCTGCACAGCTGATTCCTTCTCACCTTCAGGTCTCAGCTTCAGTGTTACTCCACACCTTCCAACGAAGCAGATCCCTCTCCCTATAACTCTTTAACTCAAAACTACTTTTAATCTTTATCTATATTATATTATTATTTTATTCCCTCTTTATATATTTACTACCTCTCTCCTGAACTGCATGTAAGAGATGCATCTCTACAGACCATTATTCAGCTCCAGTGCCCAGCACTTAGAATATATTGGATAAATATTAAAATTGAAGGAAAAATATTTTTTAAAGTTCCTCTTTCCTAATTTGAGCTCACAACTTCCTCCCACACATGACTTCATCCTTCATCTTCTTTATCCCCAATACCCAAAAGCTTCCTGGTGCTTCCATTACCTCTTAGAAAATCATAACAAGAGCATTTTTTGCCATTAAGACAGCAGTGATTTTCCAAAGCCATTTTTAAAAAATCTAAATTGGTTGGCAGCTCCGTTTCATGCAAACCTGTGTATAGCAAGGGAAAGCAGGTGGCTCAGTGCTCCACTGGCCAGTGGTGATAAGGCCTAAGTGATTGATTTGCCCTTCCAGGTGATTTGCCCTTTATTGTTTTGACATGGAACCATTATATTAATTCTGACATTGGCACCACTTGCTGCCTCAGACCAAGTGTCTTTGTTGCCAGCTTGAATAGCTAAATATTATTCTTTAGTTCAATTCAGTTGTAAATCTCAAAAGCTAAGCCTTCAGAAAAGGTGTATTTAACCTCTCACGTACTGCAGACAATTGCTAAATCAGTAATTCAAGTATCTATAAGCCAAAAAGCCTGGTCACTACTAGTCTGCTGGCAGATATATCAACTCTTTAGCTCACCCAGACCTTGTTAGGATCTTTTTGGTTGGAAGAGACAAAAATAAATGGTTCAAGCAAAAATAGAAATTTACTGGGTCACTTAACTAAAAAAATCCAGGAGTATATCTGTCCCTGGATTCAGGATTTCAGATGATGTCATCCTCAACGCTGTACATTCACATGTTTCATTTTCAGGCTCCTCAAGGTGACAAGAGGGCTGACAGCAGTTCTTACATGTTAACAGGTCTAAGTCTAAGCACATATTTCTAGGAGTCTAAATGGCTCTTACTAGGTCACATGCCCATCACTGAAATAATCACTGTGTTCAGGGGAATATAATGCTCTGAAAGCAGAGACATTATCACATGGCCACCTTAGAGTGGAGTCAACTCTACTTGAAGCTTAGGTCAAAGAACAGGGAAAACAGTATTTCTCTGAAGGGATCAGGGTGCTCTTATAAGAAGAAAGGTAAATGGAAGCTAGAGAGCAAAGGCAACAGACTCCTGCTATACAGCTCAAGTCACCAGCCTTCCAAAATATTCTGGCAATAGTGAGAACAACTGCAAAATAACCCTAGTATCCCCACCAAGCTTGGACCAAACAAAGAGAATTCAGAGGCAAGAGACTATAGGATACAGAGGACTGTGTAAGTGACATATTCTTAATGCTTTATAAACTACAAAATGTTTCTACATATGCCACTTCTTTATGGCAAGGTAAACTACACACCTACTCTTCCAACCCCATCAGAAGAAACAAGCAACACTGGGCTTGCACTGAGACACAAAGTGATTGTCCCCAACATCAATAATTTGCCACTCTATTCACGTACTCTTCTGAGAAGCAATACATACAACATGAAAATGAAAAGAGAAGAGGAAGAGAAAGGAAAAAGTACTGAGTGGAGAGAGAAAAGAAAATACAAAAAAGAAAGTATGGAGGAGCTTCAAGATGGTGGAAGAGTAAGACGCAGAGATCACCCTCCTCTCCACAAATACATCAGAAATATATCTACATGTGGAACAACTCCTACAGAACACCTACCGAACGCTGGCAGAAGACCTCAAACTTCCTAAAAGGCAAGAAACTCCCCACCCACCTGGGTAGGGCAAAAGAAAAAAGAAAAATCAGAGACAAAAGAACAGGGATGGGACCTGCACCAGTGGGAGGGAGCTGTGAAGGAGGAAAGGTTTCCACACACTAGAAGCCCCTTCATGGGCGGAGACTGCGGGTGGCGGAGGGGGGAAGCTCCCGAGCCGTGGAAGAGAGCACAGTAACAGGGGTGCGGAGCGCAAAGTGGAGAGGTTCCTGCACAGAGGATTGGTGCCAACCAGCACTCACCAGCCCGAGAGGCTTGTCTGTTCACCCGCCAGGGCAGGGGGGTGCTGGGAGCTGAGGCTCGGGCTTCGGAGGTCGGATCCCAGGGAGAGGACTGGGGTTGGCAGCGTGAACACAGCCTGAAGGGGGCTAGTGCGCCACAGCTAGCCGGGAGGGAGTCCAGGAAAAAGTCTGGAGCTGCTGAAGATGCAAGAGACTTTTTCTTGCCACTTTGTTTCCTGGTGCGCGAGGAAATGGGATTAAGAGCGTCGCGTAAACGAGCTCCAGAGACGGATGCAAGCCGCAGCTGTCAGCGCAGACCCCAGAGATGGGCATGAGTCTCTAAGGCTGCTGCTGCCGCCACCAAGAAGCCTGTGTGCGAGCACAGGTCACTCTCCACACTTCCCCTCCCAGGAATCTGTGCAGCCCGCCACTGCCAGGGTCCTGTGATCCAGGGACAACTTCCCCAGGAGAATGCACGGTGCACCTCAGGCTGGTGCAACGTCACGCCGGCCTCTGCCGCCGCAGGCTCGCCCCGCACTCCGTGCCCCTCCCTCCCCCCACCTGAGTGAGCCAGAGCCCCCGAAGCAGCTGCTCCTTTAACCCCGTCCTGTCTGAGTGAAGAGCAGACGCCCTCAGGCGACCTACACGAAATGGAAAGCTGAAGACCGGGAGCTGTGCAAACAAAGAAGAGAAAGGGAAATCTCTCCCAGCAGCCTCAGGAGCAGAAGATTAAATCTCCACAATCCACTTGATGTACCCTGCATCTGTGGAATACCTGAATAGACAACGAATCATCCCACATTCAAGAGCAAAGATATATATATATTTTTTTTTTTTCCCGTTTTCTCTTTTTGTGAGTGTGTATGTGTATGCTTCTGTGTGTGATTTCGTCTGTTTAGCTTTGCTTTCACCATTTGTCCTAGGGTTCCATCTGTCTCTTTTTTTTCTATTTTTAATTACTTTTTAAACATTTTTTCTTAATAATTATTTCTTATTTTAATAACTTTATTTTATTTTCCATTATTTTATTTTATCCTCTTTCTTTTTTTCTACCTCTTATTCTGAGCCGTGTGGATGAAAGGATTTTGGCGCTCGAGCCAAGCGTCAGGGCTGTGCCTCTGAGGTGGGAGAGCAAAGTTCAGGACACTGGTCCACAAGAGACCTCCCAGCTCCATGTAATATCAAATGGCGGAAATCTCCCAGAGATCTCCAATTCAACACCAAGAACCAGCTTCACTTAACGACCAGCAAGCTACAGTGCTGGAAAATCCATGCCAAACAACTAGCAAGACAGGAACACAGCAACATCCATTAGCAGAGGAGCTGCCTAAAATCATAATAAGGCCACAGACACCCCAAAACACACCACCAGACTTGGACCTGCCCACCAGAAAGACAAGAACCAGCCTCATCCACCAGAATACAGGCACTAGTCCCCTCCACCAGGAAGCCTACAAAACCCACTGAAACAACCTTAGCCACTGGGGACAGACACCAAAAACAATGGGAACAACGAACCTGCAGCCTGCAAAAAGGAGACCCCAAACACAGTGAGTTAAGCAAAATGAGAAAACAGAGAAACACACAGCAGGTGAAGGAACAAGGGAAAAACTCACCAGACCTAAAAAATGAAGAGGAAATAAGCAGTCTACCCGAAAAAGAATTCAGAATAATGATAGTAAAGATGATCCAAAATCTTGGAAATGGAAAATAGAAAATACAAGAAATGTTTAACAAGGACCTAGAGAACTAAAGAGCAAACAAACAGTGATGAACAACACAATAAGTGAAATTTAAAATTCTCTAGAAGGGATCAAGAGCAGAATAACTGAGGCAGAGGAACGGATAAGTGACCTGGAAAATAAAATAGTGGAAATAACTACTGCAGAGCAGAATAAAGAAAAAAGAATGAAAAGAATAGAGGACAGTCTCAGAGACCTCTGGGACAACATTAAATGCACCAACATTCGAATTATAGGGGTCCAGAAAAAGAAGAGAAAAAGAAAGGGACTGAGAAAATATTTCAAGAGATTATAGTTGAAAACTTCCCTAATATGGGAAAGGAAATAGTTAATCAAGTCCAGGAAACACAGAGTCCCATACAGAATAAATCCAAGAGGGAACATGCCAAGACACATATTAATCAAACTATCAAACATTAAATACAAACAAAAAATGTTAAAAGCAACAAAGGAAGAACAACAAATAACATACAAGGGAATCCCCATAAGGTTAACAGCTGATCTTTCAGCAGAAACTCTGCAAGCCAGAAGGGAGTGGCAGGACATATTTAAAGTGATGAAACAGAAAAACCTACAACCAAGATTACTCTACCCAGCAAGGATCTCATTCAGATTTGGTGGAGAAATTTAAAAACTTACAGACAAGCCAAAGCTAAGAGAAGTCAGCACCACCAAACCAGCTTTACAACAAATGCTAAAGGAACTTCTCTAGGCAGGAAACACAAGAGAAAGAAAAGAACTACAATAACAAACCCAAAACAATTAAGAAAATGGTAATAGGAACATACATATCGATAAGTACCTTAAATGTAAATGGATTAAATGCTCCAACCAAAACACATAGACTGGCTGAACGGATACAAAAACAAGTCCCGTATATATGCTGTCCACCAGAGACCCACTTACGACCTAGGGACACATACAGACTAAAAGTGAGGGGATGGAAAAAGATATTCCAGGCAAATTGAAATCAAAAGAAAGCTGGAGTAGCAATTCATATATCAGACAAAATAGACTTTAAAACAAAGACTACTACAAGAGACAAAGAATTGAAATCATATTAACTACCTTTTCCAACCACAACACTATGACACTAGATATCAATTACAGGAAAAAATTTGTAAAAAATACAAATACATGGAGGCTAAACAATACACTACTTAATAACCAAGAGATCACTAAAGAAATCAAAGAAGAACTCAAAAAAATACCTAGAAACAAGTGACAATAAAAACACGACAACCCAAATCCTACGGGATGCAGCAAAAGCAGTTCTAAGAGGGAAGGTTATAGCAATACAATCCTACCTTAAGAAACAAGAAATATCTCAAATAAACAACCTAACCTTACACCTAAAGCAATTAGAGAAAGAAGAAGAACAACAACAAAAAAACCAAAGTTAGCAGGAGGAAATAAATCATAAAAATCAAATCAGAAATAAATGAAAAAGAAAGGAAGGAAACGATAGCAAAGATCAATAAAACTGTAAGCTGGTTCTTTGAGAAGATAAACAAAATTGATAAACAATTAGCCAGACTCATCAAGAAAAAAGGGAGAACACTCAAATCTATAGAATTAGAAATGAAAAAGGAGAAGTAACAACTGACACTGCAGAAATACAAAGATCATGAGAGATTACTACAAGCAACTCTATGCCAATAAAATGGACAATCTGGAAGAAATGGACAAATTCTTAGAAATGCACAACATGCTGAGACTGAATCAGGAAGAAATAGAAAATATGAACAGACCAATCACAAGCACTGAAATTGAAACTGATTAAAAATCTTCCAACAAACAAAAGTCCAGGACCAGATGGCTTCACAGGCGAATTCTATCAAACATTTAGAGAAGAGCTAACACCTATCCTTCTCAAACTCTTCCAAAAGATAGCAGAGGGAGGAACACTCCCAAACTCATTCTATGAGGCCACCATCACCCTGATACCAAAACCAGACAAAGACGTCACAAAGAAAGAAAACTACAGGCCACTATCACTGATGAACATAGATGCAAAAATCCTCAACAAAATACTAGCAAACAGAATCCAACAGCACATTAAAAGGATCATACACCATGATCAAGTGGGGTTTATTCCAGGAATGCAAGGATTCTTCAATATATGCAAATCAATGTGAAACACCATATAAACAAAGTGAAGGAGAAAAACGATATGATCATCTCAGTAGATGCAGAGAAAAGTTTTGACAAAATTCAACACCCATTTATGATAAAAACCCTCCAGAAAGTAGGCATAGAGGGAACTTTTCTCAACATAATAAAGGTCATATATGATAAACTCACAGCCAGCATCGTTCTCAATGGTGAAAAACTGAAACCATTTCCACTAAGATAACATCGTCCTCAATGGTGAAAAACTGAAACCGTTTCCACTAAGATCAGGAACAAGACAAGGTTGCCCACTCTCACCACTATTATTCAGCATAGTTTTGGAAGTTTTAGCCACAGCAATCAGAGAAGAAAAGGTAATATAAGGAAACCAAATTGGAAAAGAAGTAAAGCTGCCACTCTTTGCAGATGACATGATACTATACATAGAGAGTCCACACGATGCTACCAGAAAACTACTACAGCTAGTCAATGAATTTGGTAAAGTAGCAGGATACAAAATTAATGCACAGAAATCTCTAGCATTCCTATACACTAATGATGAAAAATCTGAAAGTGAAATTAAGAAAAGATCACTCTGGGGGGCTTCCCTGGTGGCGCAGTGGTTGCGCGTCCGCCTGCCGATGCAGGGGAACCGGGTTCGCGCCCCGGTCTGGGAGGATCCCACGTGCCGCGGAGCGGCTGGGCCCGTGGGCCATGGCCAATGAGCCTGCGCGTCCGGAGCCTGTGCTCCGCAACGGGAGAGGCCACAACAGAGGGAGGCCCGCATACCACCAAAAACAAACAACAACAACAAAAAATTAAATCTTTTTTAAAATGTAAGAATACGTATTATCCGTCTCTATTAGTAGTATTTAAAAAAACACCTTTACACATATTTTTTTCCTCCCATTCTCTTATTTTTGTGCATGTGATAAGAACACTTAACCTAAGATCTATCCTCTTAGCAAAATTTTAAATGTACAGTATTGTTACCCACAGGTACTATGGTGTACAGTAGATCTCTAGGACTTATATAGCATTGGGATAACTGGACATCCACATGCAAGAGAATAGAATTGGACCGCTATGGTACACCATACACAAAAATAAACTCAAAATGGATTAAAGACCTAAATGTAAGGCCAGACACTATCAAACTCTTAGAGGAAAACATAGGCAGAACTCTTTATGACATAAATGACACCAAAATCCTTTTTCACCCACCTCCTAGAGAAATTGAAATAAAAACAAAAATAAACATATGGGACCTAATGAAACTTAAAAACTTTTGCACAGAAAAGGAAACCATAAGCAAGATGAAAAGACAACCCTAGAATGGGAGAAAATATTTGCAAATGAAGCAACTGACAAAGGATTAATCTCCAAAATATACAAACAGCTCATGCAGCTCAGTATAAAAAAAAACCAACCCAATCCAAAAATGGGCAGAAGACCTAGACATTTCTCCAAATAAGATATACAGAATGTGAACAAACACATGAAAGAATGCTCAACATCATTAATCATTAGAGAAATGCAAATCAAACTATGATGAGGGGGCTTCCCTGGTGGCGCAGTGGTTGGGAGTCTGCCTGCCGATGCAGGGGACACGGGTTCGTGCCCCAGTCCAGCAGGATCCCACATGCCTCAGAGCAGCCCGTGAGCCATGGCCACTGAGCCTACATGTCTGGAGGCTGTGCTCTGCAACGGGAGAGGCCACAACAGTGAGACACCCACGTACTGCAAAAAATAAAAAATAAACTACAATGAGATATCATCTCACACCGGTCAGAATGGCCATCATCAAAAACTCTTGATACAATAAATGTTGGAGAGGGTGTGGAGAAAATGGAACCCCCTTGCACTGTTGGTGGGAATGTAAATTGATACAGCCACTATGGAGAACAGTATGGAGCTTCCTTAAACAACTAAAAATAGAACTACCATACAACCCAGCAATCCCACTCCTGGCATATACTCTGAGAAAACCATATTTCAAAACGAGTCACGTACCAAAATGTTCTTTACAGCTCTATTTACAATAGCCAGGACAGGGAAGCAACCTAAGTGTCCATCGACAGATGAATGGATAAAGAAGATGTGGCACATATGTACAATGGAATATTACTCAGCCATAAAAAGAAACGAAACTGAGTTATTTGTAGTGAGGTGGCTGGACCTGGAGTATGTCATACAGAGTGAAGTAAGTCAGAAAGAGAAAAATAAATACTGTATGCTAGCACATATATATGGAATCTAAGAAAAAAAAGGGTCATGAAGAACCTAGGGGCAAGACGGGAATAAAGACAAAGACCTAGTAGAGAATGGACTTGAGGATATGAGGAGGGGAAAGGGTAAGCTGTGACAAAGTGAGAGAGTGTCTTGGACATATATACACTACCAAACGTGAAATAGATAGCTAGTGGGAAGCAGCTGCATAGCACAGGGAGATCAGCTCGGTGCTCTGTGACCACTGAGGCGTGGGATAGGAGGGTGGGAGGGAGGGAGGGAGGGAGACGCAAGAGGGAAGAGCTATGGAAACATATGTATATGTATAACTGATTCACTTTGTTGTAAAGCAGAAACTAACACACACACACACAGAAAAGAATATATTATTTTCTACTTTAAAAAAAGAGTAATTTGCATAGATAAAGAACAAAAGTTTTTAAAGGTTTTTTTTAAGTGAGCAAGTATTATTTATTTATACAAGATATGTGTTTAATAAATAATGAATTCATTTCAAGCTGTCTCTTTCTATGGACAGAGCATATATATCATTTTTGTATATGAAGTTTGAGATTTAATAGTAATAGTAATAATTAACAGTACATAACATCTCTTTATTTCCCCAACCGAAATTCAGAGTCATTTGAGTGACAATCAGAGGGGTCAAGACAAGGAAGATTAGTGGGCAAGCACCAGGATCATTTAGGCCCCACAGTCAGCCACCAGGACCAGGTCCCACCCACCAGTTGGATGGCACCAGTCCCAAGCTTCACAGGCAGCCCCACCAGTACATAGCCCCACCACCATCAGGCCATCATCAGCCCAGGGACCCCGAGCCATGTGGCCAGCCAGGCCAGGACCCAGCACACCCAAGGAAGGACCACAGCCACCACAAGAGCAGGGGCTGACAGCCAACCAAGCCAGAAGCCAGTCCCACCCCCCAGAGTTCCCCCACTAGTCAGCCTGCCACAACAGAAGGGTCCCCACAGCGCACATAGGGGGGACCCCCTAGAGAATATAGCTCTGGTGACCAAAGAGAAGTGCACTGCTGAACCCCATAGGACATCTCCTACATAAGACCCCTTCTCCAAGATCAGAAAAGGTGACTGACCTTCCTAATACAAAGAAATAAACACAAAGAATTAGGCAAAATGAGACAGAAAAATATGTTCCAAATGAAGGAACAAGATAAACCCCAGAAGAACTAATCAAAGTGGAGAAAAGCATCTACCCAATAAAGAAATCAAGGTAATGATCATAAAGATGCTAACAAACTCAGGAGAAGAATGGATGATTACAGTGAGAAGTTGAACAGAGTTAGCAAATATAAAGAAGAACTAGACAGAAATGAATAATACAATAACTGGAATTTAAAAACACTAGAAAACGCCCAGCACACACCACACATATATGGGGAACCTGATGCTAAACCATTCTTAGACAACCTGCTTCTGGGTTGGGGTTTTGTATGTAGCAGAGCAGCTCCCTCACTGAAATCTATTGAAAGTCAGCTCTCAACACAAGGGTTTATACAAAAAAAAAAAAAAAATCCTAGAAAGAATCAATAATTGATTAGGTGATGCAGAGGTAATGATCAGTGAACTGGAAAACATACTAGTGCAAATCACCCAAGCTGGTATGTAGCTGAGCAGCCCCCCTCCTGAAATTTTTTGAAAGGTCAGCTCTCAACACAAGGTTTTAAAAAAAAAAAAAAAAAAAATCCTAGAAAGAATCAATAATTGATTAGGTGATGCAGAGGTAATGATCAGTGAACTGGAAAACATACTAGTGCAAATCACCCAAGCTGAACAGAAAAAAAAAATTTTTAATGATAATAGTTTAAGAGACCTCTGGGACAGCATCAAATGTACTAACATTTGCTTTATACGGCCCCAGAAGGAGAAGAGAGAGAGAAAGGGGCAGAGAACTTATTTGAAGAAATAATAGCTGAAAACTTCTTTAACCTAGGAAAGGAAACAGACATCCAGATCCAAGATGCACAGAGAGTTCCAAATAATATAAACCCAAAGAGATCATGTCAAGGAATATTATAATTAAAATGGCAAAAATTAAAACAAAAGAGAAAATCTTAAAAGCACCAAGGAAAAAGCAACTAGTTATGCACAAGAAAACTTCCATAAGACTATCAGCTGACTTTCCAGCAGAAACTTTGCAGGCCAGAAGGGAGTGGTATAATATATTCAAAGTGATGAAAGAAAAAAACCTACAAACAAGAATACTCTACCTGGCCAGGCTATCATTCAAATTTGAAGGAGAGATAAAGAATATTAGAGATTAGCAAAAGCTAAAAGAGTTTAGCACCACTAAACCAGCTTTAGAAGAAATGTTAAGGGGACTTCTCTAAACAGAAAAGAAAAGACTACAGCTAAAAATTTGAAAATTATGAAAGGAAAAGCTTCATTGGGAAAGACAAACATATAGTAAAGGTAGTAGATAACCCACTTATAAAACTAGTAGGAAGGTTAAGACAAAAATAGTAAAATTATCTATATCCACAATAGGTAGTTAAGCAATATGCAAAATCCAAAAGATGTTAAAATATGATATCAAAAACATTAAATGTGGGGGAAGTAAAAAAATGCAGAATTATTAGATTGTGTTCAAAATTAAGAGCTCATCAACTTAAAATGATCATATATATATATGACTATATATACATATACATATATATACATACATATATACATGCGCCTCATGGTAACCATAAACCAAAAGTCTAAAATAAATACAAAGAGAGAGAAAGGAATACAAATAAAACACAAAAGGCAGTCAACAAATCACAAGGGAGGAGAGCAAAAGAAGAAAAAAACAAAAAAATACTAAAACTATCAGAAAACAATTAGCAAAATGGCAATAAGCACATACCTATCAACAATTACTGGAAATGTAAATGGACTAAATGCTCTGATCAAAAGACATAAAGGGCAGAATGGATAAAAAATAAAATCCATATATATGCTGCCTATAAGAGACTCATTTCAGATCTAAAGACACACACAGATTAAAAGTAAGGAGATGGGGCTTCCCTGGTGGTGCACTGGTTGAGAATCCACTTGCTGATGCAGGGGACACGGGTTTGTGCCCTGGTCCAGGAAGATCCCACATGCCGCGGAGCGGCTGGGCCTGTGAGCCATGGTCACTGAGCCTGTGTGTCTGGAGCCTGTGCTCTGCAACAGGAGAGGCCACAACAGTGAGAGGCCCGCGTACCACAAAAAAAAAAAAAAAAAAAAAGTAAGGAGATGAAAAATGGTATTCATGCAAATGGAAACAAAAAGAAAGCTGGGTAGCAATACTTATATCAGACAAAATAGACTTTAAAACAAAGACTGTAACAAGTGACAAAGAAGGACATCATATAATGATCAAGGGATCAATCCAAGAAGAGGATATAACATGTAAATATTTATGCACCCAACACATGAGCACCTAAATATATAAAGTAAATATTAACAGACATAAAGGGAGAAATTGACAGTAACATAATAATAGTAGGGGACTTTAACACCCATTTATATCAATAGATCATCCAGACAGGAAATCAATAATGAAACACTGGCCTTAAATGACACATTAGACCAGATGGACTTATTAGATATATAGAGAACTTTCCATTCTAAAAGGAGCAGAATACACCTTTTCAAGTGAATATTCTCCAGAATAGATCACATGGTGGCCACAAAACAAGTTGCAATATATTTTTTAAAAATTGAAATCATATCAAGCATCTTTTCTAAACACAAAGGTATGACATTAGAAAATCAACTACCGGAAAAGTACTGTAGAGGCTAAACACATAGAGGTTAAACAATATGCTACTAAACAACCAATGGGTCACTGAAGAAATCAAAGAGGAAATCAAAAAATAACTGGAGACAAACGAAAATAGAAACACAACTTTCCAAAATCTATGAGACACAGCAAAAGCAGTTCCAAGAGGAAAGTTAATAGTGATACAAGCCTACCTCAGGGGAAAAAAAAATTAAAATAAACAACCTAACTTACATTTAAAGGAACTAGAAAAAGTAGAAGAAGCAAAACCTAAAATTAGTAGGAGGAAAAAAATAATAAAAATCAGAGCAGAAATAAATGAATAGAGATTGAAAAAAATAGAAAAGATCAATAAACTAAGAGCTGTTTTTTTTAAAAGATAAACAAGGTTGATAAACCTTTGGCCAGACTCATCAAGAAAAAAGAGACAGGGTCTAAATAAAATCAAAAATGAAAGAGGAGACATTCAACTAACATCAAAGAAATACACAGAATCATAAGAGATTACTGTGAACAATTACACATGAATAAAATAGACAGCCTAGAAGAAATGGATAAATTCCTAGAAACATACAATCTCCCAAGACTGAATCAGGAAGAGACAGAAAATATTAACAGACCAATTACCAGTAATGACATTGAATCAGTAATTTAAAACCTCCCAACAAACAGAAGTTCAGGATCAGATGGCTTCATAGGTGAATTACACTAAATATTTAAAGAAGAGTTAACACCTATCTTTCTCAAACTATTCTAAAAAAACTGAAGAGGAAAGAACACTTTCAAACTCATTATACAACATGAGCATCACCCTCATACCAAAACCAAAGACACCACAAAAAAATAAAGAAATTTATAAGCCAATATTACTGATTTAAAAATAGGTGTAAATATCCTCAACAAAATATTAGCAAACCAAATTCAACAATATGTTAAAAGGATCATACACCATAATCAAGTGGGATTTATCCAAGGGATGCAAGTATGGTTCAATATTCAGAAAATAAATCAATGTGATACACCACATTAACAAACTGAAGAATAAAAATCATATGATCATCTCAATAGATGCAGAAAGACCTTTTAACAAGATCCAACATATATTTATGATTAAAAACTCTGAACAAAATGTGTAATCATAAATACATGTTGAATTTTGTCCAAAGGTTTTTCTGTATTTATTGAGATAATCATATGATTTTTGTTCTTCAGTTTGTTAATGTAGTGTATCACATTGATTTATTTTGTGGATATTGAACCATCCTTCACTGAACATTATGAAGGCCATATAGCACAAGCCCACAGCTAACATCATACTCAATGGTGAAAAGCTGAAAACATTTCTTCAAAATCAGGAGCAAGACAGGATGCCCACTCTTACCACTTTTATTCAACATAAGATTGGAAATTCTATCCACCACAATCAGACAAGAAATAAAAGAAATCCAAATTGGAAAAAAACTGAAACTGACACTGTTTGCAGAGGACATAATACTATATATAGAAAATCCTAAAGACACCTCCCCCCCAAAAAAAACTATTAGAACTAATAAATGAATTCAATAAAAGCTGTAGGATACAAAATTAATATACAGAAATCTGGTGCATATCTATACACTAACAAACTATCAAAAAAAGAAATTAAGAAAAGAATCACATTTACAATTGCATCAAAAAGAATAAAATACCTAGGGATAAATTTAACCAAGGAGGTGAAAGACTTATACTTGGAAAACTATAAGACACCAATGAAAGAAACTGAAGACAACACAAACACATGGAAATATATACCATGCTCATGGACTGGAAGAATTAATATTGTTTACAGATACATTGCAATCTCTATCAAAATACCAATGACATTTTTCACAGAACTAGAACAAATAATTCTAAAATTTGGTAGAAACACAGCAGCCAAAACAATCTTGAGAAAGAAGAACAAAGCTGGAGTCATCACACTCCCTGATTTCAAACAACAGTACAAAGCTACAGTAATCAAAACAGTGTGGTACAAAAACAGACACATAGATCAATGCAACAGAATAGAGAGCCCAGAAATAAACCCACATTTATATGGTCAATCTATGATAAAGGAGACAAGAATATACAATGGGGAAGAGACAGCTTCTTCAATAAATGGTGTTGGGAAAACTGGACAACTACATGTAAAATAATCAAACTGGACTACTTTCTCACACCATACACAAAAATAAACTCAAAATGGATTAAAAACTTAAATGTAAGAATTTATACCATAAAACTTCTAGAAGAATACCCAGGCAGAACACTCTTTGACATTGGTCTTAGCCATATTTTTTTTTTGATATGTTTCCTCAGGCAAGGAAACAAAAGCAAAAAATAAACAAATGGAACTACATCAAACCAAAAAGCTTTTGCATATTAAAGGAAACTATCAACAAAATTAAAAGGCAGCCTACTAAATGAGAGAAAATGTTTGCAAATGATAGATTCAATAAGGGGTTAATATCCAAAATATACAAAGAACTCACACAACTCAACATCAAAAAAAAAAAAAAAATTAGAAGTGGACACAGTATCTGAATATTTTTCCAAAGAAGACATACAGATGTCCAACAGACACAAGAAAAGATGTTCAACATCACTAATCATCAGGGAAATGCAAATCAAAACCACAATGAGCTATCACCTCACACCTGTCAGAATGGCTATTATCAAAAAGACAACAAACATTCATGAGGATGTGGAGAAAAAGGAACCCTCGTGCACTGCTGGTATGAATGTCAGTTGGTACAGCCACTGTGGAAAACAGTATGGAGGTTCCTCAAAAAATTAAAAATAGAACTATACTATCCAGCATATCCACTTCTGGATATTTGCTCAAAGAAAACAAAAACGCTAATTCGAGAAGATATATGCACCCCTATGTTCATTGCAGCATTATTTACAATAGTCAAGATATGGAAGCGACATAAGTGTCCACTGATAAACAAATGGATAAAGATGTGGTATATATAAATAATGGATAATTACTGAGCCATTAAAAAAATGAAATCTTGCCATTGCAAAACACAGATGGACCTAGAGGATATTATGCTAAGTGAAATAAGTGAAATAAGTCTGACAGAGAAAGACATGTGATTTCACTCATATGTGGAATCTAAAAAAATGAATACACATAATAAAACAGATTCATAGATACATAGAATAAACTGATGGTTGCCAGTGGGGAGAGGAGTGGGAGGGTGAGCGAAATGGTGAGGGAGATTAAGAGGTACAAACTTACACTTATAAAATAAATAAGCCATAGGAATATAAGGTAGAGCACAGAGAATATAGTCAATAATATTGTAATAACTTTGTACAGTGACAGATGGTAACTAGACTTATGGTGATCATTTTGTAATGTATAAAATATTGAATTATTTTGTTGTACATCTAAAACTAATATAATAAGTCAATTATACTTCAGTTGTTTTTTAAAGACAAGGAAGATTTTTAAAATCAGCTTTGTTACCAATAAACCTGATAGGGGACAATTGCTATCAAACTGGTGAGACAATTGGGCTCCCTGATACTTTGCCCCCTCATTTAGGGACGTCTACTCCTGTAGTACCTATGGCATATAGGAGAAGCATAGAAAGAATTCTTCCAGCTGGCAGAGTTCCGCCCTAAGACAAAGAAGAAAGGTTGAGCCATGAGTGCTTAGATACTTCTCCCAAACTCATCAATCAAATTACTCAATCCCCTAGGAAAGAGTGAGCAATGAAGTGAAAAAGAGGCAAAGTATACTCTAGTGGAGATCCCTCCATATGGAACACACATCCAAAAAGCAGTGCTCTCACCTTGCCCTGAAATTGTATAGTCTTTTGCAAACTTATCATCATATATCAACTATTAGCCCTATCAGTGGAATTAAGAGTTTTTTAAAACGTTATTCAATATTTGGTTACCCAAACTTCTTCTCAATACTGGAAGTCAATAATAAGAAGGATTTTCTCTAAAGCAACCAATTTGACCAGGAATCATGACAAATAAATTGGTTTCCATGGGAACTTGCAAGGCCTACATTATGATAATTATTTTTTATTATTTACCATCTATAACATGAAAATGCATGTGACACTGGCTTCCTTTCTCTTTTAGAATTTTCCCTCCAGTCAGCTGTTTTCTTGGGGGAAACATGGTGTTTGCTGTTGTACTTTTAGAGCATCCTTCTTCTCCCAGGACTGCCTCGTAAATAATGATGACGCCTCAGCTACTACCTGCTTTTATTTATGAACAACGTGGGCAGCCAGTCATTGTCAGCATGTCTGCACAATATTACTCTCAAAGAGGAGGCCTCAGGTCACTGAGAAACCAGGGACGAGTTATTACACACTGTGCCTGCCACCCCACCACAATCTCAGAGCAAAGATTTATCCAGCCCACTGGCATTGGCATATATTTTACTACTGCTATCATAAAGAAACATGGCAGTCTGCTTCTTCTGGTCGATTGCTACTTGGAACTTTTCCCATTTTCATGCTTCCTTCATGAAGCTTCAAAGAAACACCATAAAGATTTTACAAAGGTTATCTATTATATCATCACCCAGAACATAATATAGCATCCTCACCAGTTATGACCCATTGAGTGATAAAAAGTACAGACTGAAAAACTGTCAAGAGACAGTTCAGTTTGTACCTAAGCAATGAAATATTTAACAAAATTAAGTTCAAATTACTTAGAAACAGAGCAAATGAATCAAAGTGGCTAAAATGTTTCTCTCATTTTTATGGATGAGTTAATAAAAAGAAAATGATTGGAGGTCATAAGAAAGCATAATTTTACTAAACAGAAGTTCTAAACTTAAACCTCTTAACAAATCCAGGTAGATCCAGCCCTTAATTATCATTTTTAAAGGAGTATAATTATGTTGCTAGGATTTTTACTTTCCATTTCTATATTCTCTATTCTCATTACCATGGTCCATGAGGATAGAGACTTGACTTTGGATTTCCTAAAAACTTCAACTGTTATGCTGGATTATAGCACCTTGATACAATGACACAGTGTAAGGGAAGCCCAGAGGCCCTCTTGGCAACAGGATCTAACTGGCTAACACTGGAACATCTGCTTCCAATTCTGGTTTCCTCTGGAAGATCTCAAAAACCCATTATAGTTGGCAATGGTTTTCAGTGCCCAAGCTTACTATTCAAGGGAGAAGAAAATAGTATTTGTCGAGTACTTATAATATTTTAGGTGTCTACATACTTCAGGCATTCTATCAGGCAACACATGTTTACTGATGGTTTACTGTTTGCCGGACGCTATGCTGGGTACTGTAGCGGTAGTACCTCCTTGGTCATCAACCTGTAGACAGCTCAGCATTAGTCTCAGCATTATTAGTCATTGGCAACCCCCAGTCCTTCCTCCAGCCCTCTATCACAGCTCAGTTGTCACTTGAGCATCTTTATTCAGAGACCCTGCATTAGCATTAGCATTTGCTAGGGCTGCCATAACAAAGTACCACAAACTGGGTGGCTTAAACAGAAATTTATAGTCTCATAGTTCCAAAGGCTAGAAGTCCAAGATCAAGGTGTTAGCAAGGTTGACTCCTTCTGAAGGCTATGAGACATTATCTGTTCCAAGCCTCTCTTCTGGCTTCTGGCAGTTTGCTGGCAATCTTTGGTGTTCCTTGGCCTATAGAATCGTCATCCAGATCTCTGTCTTCATGTTCACTTGTGTTCTCCCTGAGTGCTTGTCTGCATCCAGATTTCCCCTTCTTATAAGGACACCAGTCATAATGGAGTAGGACCCACCCTAATAACCTCATTTTAAATTGATTCCCTCTATAGATACCCTATCTCCAAATAAGGTCACATTCTAAGGTACTGGGAGTTAGGACTCTGACGTGTCTATTTTTAGGGACACAATTCAACCCACAACAGCCTTGCAGAACAGAGCTTCTCACCATTTTTCCACTCTGACATGTGAATATGACATACATATGAGGAGCACACTCCTACAGGTGTGTTTTAACAAAACCCATTTAACAAAACCCAAAACCCACTGCACTCTATCTTTGCCCTCTCCCTTATCAAAAAAAATGTTGCATGAGTAATTTTTTCAAATACCATAAAATTACATTTCACAGGCATTTTAATAATGAGCACAGCCCCAACAATTAACGTGGGGCTGTATGATGTGCCAATGAGATGCACTTCAGGTTGTAAGTTATTCTTAGAAGTAACAGTAACTTCATACTTTTATCTAAGATCTCAGAATCAATCCATCAATAAATTGTATTAACTCTACCTTCAAATATATCCCAAATCTGTCCATGTCTCATTTTTTCCTCTGCTACCAGTGGTCCAGCTATTACTATGTTTTTCCTGGAGTATTACCTCCCAACTCCCAGGCTATTTTAAACACAAAAACCAGAGTAATTCTTTTGAAACACAAATCAAATTATATCATTCCTCCGCTGAATATCTTCCCAAGGCTCTCTGTCTAACTGAAAGTAGAATTAAAATTCTAATTCTGAAAGTAGAATTAAAAGCCTTGCAGAAGCTCCAAGACATCACATAATGTGGACCATTTCCTCTCTCACTTTATCTCCTATGAGTCTCTCCCCTGCTTACTCTGCTCCAGCTGTTGCTTAAACACACTGGGTTCTTAACAAATATTTGCTGAATGAATGAATCAAACACACAGAACAGAATTCAAGTGACTGGGAAAAACATTTTTATACTAATTGCCCATAAATGTACCCTGATGTTTAAAAAAAAATTAATCTTTGAAAACTTTAATAGTTCAGCCTCATTTCTCAGGGTTCAAATCCCATTTCTACCACTTCTAACTGTGTAATGCTGGGCACATTATTTATTCTCTCTGTGCCTTAAATTACCTCATCTGTAAAATGGATATAATGAAATTATGTACCTCACAGGATTTTTTAAGGATTTACTGAATTAAACATAAAAACACTTCGTGTATAGCATCTGAATGCTATGTGTTAGCTATTATTATAATTATTTTAACTATGAGAAGTCTTAACTTTGGACTGATTCAAACATTAAATGACTATATTTTTTCTAATAACTTCCCCACTCCCTGTTACTATTCCCAGTGTTAAATAAACATTCATGGCTCTTCTTGTTTAGCTTGTAGGAGAAGCATGTGTGCCTCCTTACTGGAGCCTATACCCTGTGGTATTGGAAGGAAAGTAGATATTATCTCCTACCTAACTGGTCTGAGTGAGGTCCGCTCACCCCTAAGCTGGTTGTCTGTCTTCTCTAAGGCTATCTGGAAGTCAGCTCCTCTCTATAGAAGGGACTCAAATTCTTGTGGAGTACCCTTTTTGGTTTTTGTTTCTTAATTGAAATTAAATTCACATAATATCAATTAATCATTTTAAAGTGAACAATCCAGTGGCATTTAGTACATTCAAAATATTGTGCAATCACCACACATCTATCTAGTTCCAAAACATTTTCATCACCCAAAAGGAACTCCATATCCATTAAGCAATTACTCCCCAATTACCCTTCCTCCAGCTTCTGGCAATCAACAATCTGATTTCTGTCTCTATAGATTTACATATTCTAGATATTTCTAATAAATGGAATTATACAATATTGTGACCTATTTTGTCTGGCTTCTTTCACTTAGCATAATTTTTTGAGGTTCAACCACAATGTACCATGTATCAGTATTTCATTACTTTTTCTGGCTGAAAAATTCTCCATTGTGTACCACAATTTGTTTATCCATATATCTATTGATGTACACTTAGATTATTTCCACCTTTTGGCTATTGTGAATAACATTTTGATGAACATGAATGCGTAACTGTTTGAGTACCTATTGTCCATTTTGGGGGGCATCTACCTAGAAGTGGAAATGCTAGATCATATGGTGATTTTGTGTTTAGCCTTTTGAGGAACTGTCAAACTGTTTTCGACAGCAGCTGCATCATTTTACATTTCCACCAGCAATATACAAAGGTTCTAGTTTCTCCAACAACTGCTATTTTCAGGACATTTTTAAAATTAAAGTCATACTAGTAGGTATGAAGTAGTACATCATTGTGATTTTGATTTATATTTCCCTAATGACTAAGAATGTTGAGCGACTTTTCAGGTGCTCATTGACCATTTTTTGTATCTTCTTTGATAAAATGTCTCTTTAAATCCTTTACCCATTTTTTAAAATTGGGTTGTTTACCTTTTTGGTTTTGAATTTTAAATGTTCTTTATATATGCTGGATAATAGACTCTTATCAGATATATGATTTGCAAATATTTTCTTCCACTCTACATGTTGTTTTTTCACTTTCTTGATAATGTCTTTTAATGAAAAAAGCTTTAAATTTAGGTGAAGTCCAATTTATCTATATTTTCTGTTGTTGCTCATGTGGGGTACACTTTATGATTATTCCTATAACATGGGAGACCCAGATCAACCTATTTACTCCATCAACAGCCCTCGTAACTCATGAATAAATTGCCCAACAGTTACCCTCCATTGGGCAAGGAGATACAGAGGAAGTAGCAGGCCACCTTCTGAGGTCTCTACTCAACCCAAAGGAACTTTACATATTCCTCCATACAAGATACTGGGAATAGGGGCTGCCTTCTCTTTACCTCTCCTATACATCACTCTCTGTATCACTCTCCCATCACTCTACCAACCCTTTCACCATATTTCAGCAGTCTCGTGTCCTCTAGTACTTCAACATCTGGCAACTTTCAGACAGAAGATAATAACCAGTCTCCAAATAATTGAAGAAGAGAATGTTTCAGGTACCTTCAATCTTTTAGAAGGGGAGTGGAGGTGCCCACATCAAATTCCTACCTTCAAGAGGAAGAGAGAGAGTAGATATGATTGCCATTCCATAAACTGCATTCCCTCTGTGGTAGGCAGAATAATGAGCCCCAAAGGTGACCATGTCCTATCCCTGGAAACTTTGATTATGTTATGTTACACAATAAGGAGGAATTAAGGCTGCAGATGGAATTAAGGTTGTTAATCAGGTAACAATAAAATTTTTAAAGAAAGATGAATCTGGATTATCCAAATGAGCCCAATGCAATCACAAGCATTCTTAAAGTGGAATAGGGAGGCAGAAGAGAAGGAAACAGAGAGATTATAGCATGAGAAGGACTCAGTCCAACACTTCTGGCTTTGAAGATGTAGGAAGAGGGCCTTGAGCTCAGACAAGGAAGCAGGTCTGGAAACCAGAAAAGGTGAGGAAATGGACCCTCCAGAAGGGAACACAGCCCTACTGACACCTTCATTTTAGCCCAGTGAGACCCATGTCATACTTCTGACCTCCAGAACTGTGAGATGATAAATTCGTGTTGTTTTAAGCCAAAAAGTTGGTGATAATTTCTTACAGTGGCAATAGGAAACAATACCTCCTCCAAATGTAACCGTCCTTCTACCTTGTTGTCTCCCTCTGAGGTGATAGCAGGAGACCCGCCTCAGCAGCAGGATGAAAAGGTGGCTATCCTCACCAACAGGCAATTCTCTAAACTTAGAATGTAGTGCCTTTACTGACCTTTGTTCTCAACTGTGAGCCTTCACCATCAAACCCAGCACTCTTCAGCTAATGCAATCATGCTATACTGGTAATGAATTATGATACACTTCATGCTTAACGACTGAGACCTCCAAGCAATAGAAATGGTACATAACCTTCCTGTAGTGATGTTCTTAGCCAGCCATGAGCTCTTTCCTGCTGCTGACTCAACAGGCCTGGCTCAGGGCAAATACCTGGTCTATAATTCCAGAGTCAGAATTTGTCTGACTCCAGAGCCCATGCCCCAAACCCCTACCCTTTACTACCTCCTAGAAGCCAGATCAATAAAGCCACACGACGTAAGTCTTTTTTCAACAACTTTATATGTACAGAGAGATAAGTGAGGGACTCCATGTTCTGTCCTACTCAAGGCAGTTAATTGATCTAAAATTGATTGAACAGAGGAGCAATGGTTCATGCACTTGACAAATCATTTTTAAATTATGTGTGGGACACACTTTCTGAATAGTTCCATTTCTCCATGCTGTCTACCCACTGACTCTGCAAAAAAATAAAAAATAACAGATTACAAAGGAAATTAGCTTGTAGTGGGAACTGACTGTAATCTCCTCTTCCAGGGCTTAAAGTTTATGGCCACTTTAGTTTTTTCATTTATTTATTTATTTTTGGCTGTGTTGGGTCTTCGTTTCTGTGCGTGGGCTTTCTCTAGTTGCGGCGAGCGGGGGCCACCCTTCATCGCGGTGCGCGGGCCTCTCACTGTCGCGGCCTCTCTTGTTGCGGAGCACAGTCTCCAGACGCGCAGGCTCAGTAGTTGTGGCTCACGGGCCCAGTTGCTCCGCGGCATGTGGGATCTTCCCAGATCAGGGCTCGAACCCATGTCCCCTGCATTGGCAGGCAGATTCTCAACCACTGCGCCACCAGGGAAGCCCCACTTTAATGTTCTTTATACAACAGCATACAGGGATCTTTAAAACACAAATCGTATCATTTCTTTCCTGTGTTCTCCTCACTGCCCCCAGTAAAATACTTTGAACATAATATGTAAAAAGCTCAACATTATCTGCCCCTACCTATAACTGTTCCTACTCATGGGATCATGGTGAACACTGTATTAGATAATATACACATTGCATCTGGAACAGGGTCTGCCCACAGTAAGTGCTCATGATGATGATCTCTCCAGTACACCTTGTAGCACTCCCCTTCTTGCTCTCAGAGCTCCTGCTGCTCTGACCTTTTTCTGCTCCTCCTATATTCCACAGATCTTCTTCTATTGGGAACACTCTTCCCCTATCCTCCTAACCATCTTTACCTAAATTAATTCCCAACCCATCCTGAAGAATTCCATTCAGACATCACTTCCTCAGGGCAGCCTTCTCTGGCTCTGCACAATAGACCAGACTGCCTTCTTGTGTGCTCTCATAGGTCTTATTGTAACAGCTTTGTTGGAATATAGTTCACACACCATTCAATTCACACATTTAGAGTATACAACTCAATGGTTTTTAATATATTCACATAATTTTGCAACCGTTAGTACATTCAATTTTAAAATACCTTCATAACCCCAAACAGAAACCCTATACCCATTAACAGTCAGTCTCCCTTTCCCCTCAACCACTCTAGCCCTAGGCAAACATTAATATACTTCCACATCAATGGATTTGCCTATTTTGGATATTTCATATAAGTGAAATCATACAATATGTGGTCTTTTATGTCTGACTTCTTCCACTTAGCAGCATGTGTTCAAGTGTCATCCATATCAGAGTAGGTATCAGCACTTTGTTTCATTTTTTTGACGAACAGTATTCCATTGTATGGATGTACCACCATTCATCAGTTGATGGATATTTGGGTTCTTTTTCATGGACCTTTAAATTTAATAAACAGTAACTATATATTTATGTGATTATTTCTTTAATATCTGTCTCTTATACTAGGAAATAAGCTTCTTAAAGGCAAGTATTGTCAATGCTTTTTGCTCACTACTGTGTCCCCATCATCAACAAATATTAGTTGAATGAAAGAATAAATGAATACATAAATGAATGAATGAACTACAGGAGACTGAGCAAAAAATGGGAGTTACCAAAGAGGGATGACTTTTCTTCTCAATATAGGGATCCTCCTCTCAATTCATCCAGGGAACTTTTCTCACTAATTTCACCAACATTCTATAATTTCAACTTTGGACATAACACATGCCAGGCACTACATCAGCTTAGCCAAACTCTGGACAACTTGACTTTGCTGCTATTAGAAGCCTCCTACAAGAAGAGCAGAATCCTGAAGAAGATATGTCCTACCTTGTCATGTGTTAAAATCAAGTGTCTACTCCATCTATACTGACCACAGGTACCTGCAAAGACTCAGACATGCACAACTGCCCATTCTACCTCCTACACAGCATGGGCTCCCCAATGTCCCAACTTCCATTCATAAAGTGTGCAAGCCCTTTTAAGTAACAGCTTGGTGGAGCTGCAAATGGTGGGAGGACAAAGCAAGTACAATTCGAGTTTCAGGCTGTTGGCTTTTCAAGCATGCTCCAGTAGGTCTAGCTCTCATTGGTTCTCTGTAGTCAAAGGAAAATGTGGCCAACTTGGAAGAATCACCACAGCCTCCTATGCTGAAAGATACATGAAAAGCAAAACCTTTGCCAGCAGAAAAGACAAAACAGGGCATCCTGAGAAGTCCCTGCTGGGGACAGCAGTTTGGGTGAATAAGAGTTGTCTGCTGTCCAATGCAGACATAGTTTTAAGACAGTGATGCTTTGTATTCTTTTTATTTGCTGAAGTTGCAACACTTCATACTTGTAATACAGACCACAGCATAACACAGCGTGTAACACAGACCAGGCACTAGTCCTAGTGATACCTAACCATGGTTGAGTGCTTCCTCTACGACAGTCACAGCACTAAGCATTGCGCACTGTCCTGGTCAGATCCTCACACTGATGCTAAGAAATAGATTTTATAATTAACCCTATCTTATAAATGAGGAAACCAAGGGATCTTAGAGGGGTTATGAACTTTGTAGCTAAGTTTGCAGCTGGTAGTAGTGGGGCTGGGACTTGATCCCACCAAAGTTCCATGTTGTTAATCACCATGCTAAAAATGTGCTAGTCAGAAGACCCAATTCTAGCTCTAGCACTGTTACTCAACAGTTGCATGCACCATGAGTGCGTCATCTCATTACTCTGTGCCTCTGACTTTTCATTTGTAAACAAGAAAAGTAATGTCTGTTCAGTCTTACAGGGGTATGAGGATCAAGCTGACATAAATGCATTTGAGAGTACTATGAAAAGTGTGAAAACACTAGAGAAGCTGAATGAAATGTATATAACATGATTACTATCAGGCATAAAGTCTTCACTAATTGATAATTTGCAAACTTCCCAGTGGGGGGTGGTAGGGAGGACCAAGAGCCACATATACGATCCATGTAAATTATTAGTTTGGATGGAGTGGGTTTGCAGTAGTTAAACTTAGGGAAGAAAGGGGTAGTACTCACGGGTGCTATATGGTTCTAGTTATGTCATCTTAGCTAATCCTTATCATTTCATCCATCAGTTTTATTGCTCTCAGTCAGAGCAATAATTGTGCAATTGTATTTTCTGGTCCATTGAAGTTTAAGGATACTGTCAAGCCATGACAAGAGGAGTCAGGCATCAGGTTTATTGAATATATAATTTAACTCTGTGGTCTGTCTTCATTTAAACTCAGAAAAAGCAAATAGAGTTGTCGATGGGTCCTGCCTGGAGTGAATCACTGACTCACCTACATATCATGTTTTGAAGTTAAATATTAAATAAAAAAGGACTTCTTAAAATCTCATATATAGGCACATGCAAAAGAAGCTGAGCCAAGTTTTCCTTTGTCTAAGGAGGGGTGCTGTGTAAGTTTCATGATGCTTGACACTCATAAGCTGTTGGGTCCTAGCTGATGAAAAAGGAAAGGAAAATGCACTCACATTTTAGCAGCATGTCATCTGTCTTATATTATCTCCCCTTGGCTCCTCTAGTTTTAAGGGCAGAGCCTTACCTGGTTCATCTCTAAGCCTACATTGCATCTAGAAAACAGCTTTGTATAAAATAGGTATTTGGTAAATCATTAATAATTGACCAAGTTGAGTAAATAATTTTCAAAATAATAATAATTGTCCCTATTCAACTATACAATTCAATCTATTGACCATTCCCAAAACATTTTATGGTAAGCTCAGAGTCATTCTGAGATCCTGGGAGACCTTCAGATCAAGACTGTGGCACTCCAAGAATCTATTATGCTATCTTGAGTTGCCTTGATTCATGTAAGTGGCAAGGCCCTACATTCTTGGATAGTGTCACAATGGACCACAGATAAGCAAAAGCAATCAGGGAACAAGAAGTCCAAGTTACAGAATATTCTGTCAGAAGAAGAGTTATATGGTAAACAAGAGCCACTCCCTAACTTAAGGCCAGCATTAAACTGGTTTATTTACAAACAGAAGTGAAGCCACTCCACTGTCCACTGGTGGGTATAGATTAATCATATACATTCAGACAAGAAATCAGTCTGGCTTGACTAAGAGTCCCAGCTTTGGACAGCTAACAACTCTACACAATTCACTAGCACATGGCTCAGAGGCCTACACAAACCTTCCCAGGCCACATCCTATGGCACTGACCCTACTTAGTCTAATGCTGAGTTGAGTTGAGCCAATTCGCACTCATCCCTCCTCGTTAGAATAAAGAACACATTTGTAAGACTGTTAACTTGATGACCAAAGGACAGAGTTGAAAACACCCACACCATATGTGAACCAAGCCCTCGGTCTTACTTCTGTCACATTCTAGTCACCTAAACTAGCCAGGCCCCTGTGTTCAGAAACGTTCTGTGAATCCAGGCACCATCCTAAGCATCAAGTGTTCTGCAGTTACAGAGGGAAAGTAATACAGGCAGATGATCCAAGAAATCCATCCAAGGATGATTAATGTTGGACTTGAATTACTGGAGCTACCTATGAGAACTACCATCAGCTGAAATTGGCTTTACAAGATTCCTACTTCAAAACTTTCAATGACTTCTCGTTACCCTTAGAGTAAAATCCCAATATACTTAGCACAAACTACAGAGCCCTCTATAGTCTGGAACCCACCTCTCTCTCCTGCTTCATCTCTTGTTCTCCCCACTCCTCTTTCTACTACCCACCTCCTCCACCACCACAGACTTCTGTCTCCTGACCTTCAAATAGCTCTTCCCTCTGCTTCATACACAAGTGCCAACTCTCTCTTGCTTGGCCAACTCCTCTTCAGGTTTCATTCTGAGTTTAGATACTCCTTCCTGAGGCTGGCCTTCCCAACCCCACCTCCACTTCTCACTAAGTGCTGTCATAACACCCTGACCTCTTGCTTTCATAGGAGCCAGCATACAATGTAATGTCATCACACACTTGTCCAGGCTGCATAAGCCTAAAGCTGCTAGAAAGCTCTTTATGATTTCTTCCCCTGTTTTCCTAGTGCCAAGCATAATGCCTTGTACTCTATGGATCCCACATAAATAATTTGTTTATTTGACTTAGATGTACATGTCAGTTTGTCCCAAATTGGCCTAATGTTTAGGCAAGGAAGAGGGAAGGGTGACTGCCTCTGCACCCACAGGCACAGTAGAGATGTGCATTAGTGTCGTGAGAAAAGCCTCTTGCATTTGTTTAATCTCCTAAAATCCATTCCATGACCGCTTTATTGCACAATGGATACTTGGTGCCTACCAAGTCTCATCATTTTCCTCCCTGAGTTCATACATTGGTAGGTGTTGAAATCTTTCATTCCATCCATGTGAACATAACGTCCCAACATTTAGAATCAAAGTGCTTAATCAAAAGTTGTGTTAATTATTCTGCGTATGCAGTACAGGGTCCCTAACCAGATGGAGGACACTGAGGGTCATTTGGGAGTAATCCTCCTGTGATTTTACATTAACCTGAGGTCTCCCAGCAAACCCGCATGCATCACCTGTGTTCTGCACAAGATAAAGTGAGGGCCAGTCATGCATCACAAACTCAGGAAAAACATCATTATTCTAGTCATTATTCCAAATAGCAAATGCTCTTGCTCAGCCAACCATGAGTGTCCTAGTGTTACCAGCTATGTTTTTTCTCCCCATATTGTCTGGTTTCATATTAGCCATATTCAGTGCAATTTAAAAGAAATCACAGAAAACAATCCCGCACACCAGTGTTTCTCAACTATGGAGACAGCCCTCTTTTTATGTTATGATCCGTTGTCAGAGGTGCTACAGGTAATGTTTTAGTCATAATATTATGGTTAAGAACACAGCCTTGGGACTTCCCTGTTGTTGCAGTGGTTAAGAATCCGCCTGCCAATGCAGAGGACACAGGTTTGAGCCCTGGTCTGGGAAGATCCCACATGCTGCGGAGCAACTAAACCCATGCACCACAACTACTGAACCTGCGCTCTAGAGTCCACGAGCCACAACTACTGAGCCCATGTGACACAACTACTGAAGCCTGTGCACCTCAAGCCCATGCTCGCAACAAGAGAAGCCACTGCAATAAAAGCCCAAACACCGCAAAGAAGAGTAGCCCCCGCTCGCTGCAACTAGAGAAAGCCCGCATGCAGCAATGAAGACTCAATGAAGAAAAAAAAGAAAAGAATAGAAAAAAGGAACACAGCCTCTGGGATCACCAAAACTTAGTTTGGACCCCACCTCTGTCACTTACCACCAGAGAAACACTTGTACAGGTCTCTTTCTTTCTCAGAGCCTGTTTCCTCATCTATAAAATGGTGATAACAGTAAACATTTTACAATGCCGTGGTAGCACTAAATGAAGTAATGCATATAAAATCCCTGATATAAAGCCAGGCACATTGAAAAGATGAGTATAACTGTCCCTGCCTTACGAGGTTATTGTGATGTTTAAATGACATAATCGTCCTAAAGTGCTTGGCATAACGCCCAACGCATACTAAACACTCAATAAATGAAATCTATCACTGCTATTGATGACAAGTGATATTACCCAAGTTTGCAAGGGAATACTTTTTTAATGGAGTGAACTAAGGCAGTTCCTAGAACAATGTCATCCCTGCTTACTTTCTTTTTGTTAATTTTTTTAATTTTAATTTAATTTTATTTATTTTTTTATACAGCAGGTTCTTATTAGTCATCAATTTTATACACATCAGAGTATACATGTCAATCCCAATATCCCAATTCATCCCACCACCACATCCACCCCCCCCGCCGCTTTCCCCACTTCTTGTCCATAAGTTTGTCCTCTACATCTGTGACTCAATTTCTGCCCTGCAAAGCAGTTCATCTGAACCATTTTTCTAGGTTCCACATATATGCGTTAATATACGATACTTGTTTTTCTCTTTCAGACTTACTTCACTCTGTATGACAGTCTCTACATCCATGTACGTTTCAACAAATGACCCAATTTCATTCCTTTTTCTAGCTGAGTAATATTCCATTGTATATATGTACCACATCTTCTTTATCCATTCGTCTGTTGATGGGCATTTTGGTTGCTTCCATGAACTGGCTATTGTAAATAGTGCTGCAATGAACATTGGGGTGAATGTATCTTTCTGAATTATGGATTTCTCAGGGTATATGCCCAGTAGTGGGATTGCTGGATCATATGGTAATTCTATTTTTAGTTTCTTTTTTATATGTACTTTACATTTTTTTAACATCTTTATTGGAGTATAATTGCTTTACAATGGTGTGTTAGTTTCTGCTTTATAACAAAGTGAATCAGTTATACATGTACATATGTTCCCATATCTCTTCCCACTTGCATCTCCCTCCCTCTCACCCTCCCTATCCCACCCATCTAAGTGGTCACAAAGCACTGAGCTGATCTCACTGTGCTCTGCGGCTGCTTCCCACTAGCTATCTATTTTACGTTTGGTAGTGTATGCATGTCCATGCCACTCTCTCACTTTGTCACAGCTTACCCTTTCCCTCCCCATATCCTCAAGTCCATGCTCTAGTAGGTCTGTGTCTTTATTCCCGTCTTACCCCTAGGTTCTTCATGACCTTTTTTTTTTTCTTATATTACATATATATGTGTTACCATACAGTATTTGTTTTTCTCTTTCTGACTGACTTCACGCTGTATGACAGACTCTAGGTCCATCCACCTCACTACAAATAACTCAATTTCATTTCTTTTTATGGCTGAGTAATATTCCATTGTATATATGTGCCACATCTTCTTTATCCATTCATCTTTCGATGGACACATAGGTTGATTCCATGTCCGGGCTATTGTAAATAGAGCTGCATTTTGGTACATGACTTTTTGAATTATGGTTTTCTCAGGGTATATGTCCAGGGGTGGGATTGCTGGGTCGTATGATAGTTCTATTTGTAGTTTTTTAAGGAACTTCCATACTGTTCTCCATAGTGGCTGTATCAATTTACATTCCCACCAGCAGTGCAAGAGTGTTCCCTTTTCT
>NC_041221.1:140975610-140976231 GCF_002837175.3 Physeter macrocephalus
TCCAGTTTTCCCAGCACCACTTATTGAAGAGGCTGTCTTTTCTCCACTGTATATTCTTGCCTCCTTTATCAAAGATAAGGTGACCAGATGTGCATGGGTTTATCTCGGGGCTTTCTATCCTGTTCCATTGATCTATATTTCTGTTTTTCTGCCAGTACCATACTGTCTTGATTACTATAGCTTTGTAGTATAGCTTGAAGTCAGAGAGCCTGATTCCTCCGGCTCCATTTTTCGTTCTCAAGATTGCTTTGGCTATTCGGGGTCTTTTGTGTTTCCACACAAATTGTGAAATATTTTATTCTAGTTCTGTGAAAAATGCCAGTGGTAGTTGGATAGGGATTGCATTGAACCTGTAGATAGCTTTGGGTAGTAGACTCATTTTCACAATATTGATTCTTCCAATCCAAGAACGTGGTATATCAATCCATCTATTTGTATCATATTTAATTTCTTTCATCCGTGTCTTATAATTTTCTGCATACAGGTCTTTTGTCTCCTTAGATAGGTTTATTCCTAGATATTGTATTCTTTTTGTTGCAATGGAAAATGGGAGTGTTTTCTTAATTTCATTTTCAGATTTTTCATCATTAGTGTATAGGAATGCCAGAGATTTCTGTGCAT
>NC_041221.1:140976458-140979533 GCF_002837175.3 Physeter macrocephalus
GGGTTTGTCATATATGGCCTTTATTATGTTGAGGAAAGTTCCCTCTATGCCTACTTTCTGCAGGGTTTTTATCATAAATGGGTGTTGAATTCTGTCAAAAGCTTTCTCTGCGTCTATTGAGGTGATCATATGTTTTTTCTCCTTCAATTTGTTAATGTGGTGTATCACGTTGATTGATTTGCATATATTGAAGAATCCTTGCATTCCTGGAATAAACCCCACCTGATCATGGTGTATGATCAGGTGGGGTTTAATGTGCTGGTGGATTCTGTCTGCTAGTATTTTGAGGATTTTTACATCTATGTTCATCAATGATATTGGCCTGTAGTTTTCTTTCTTTGTGACATCTTTGTCTGGTTTTGGTATCAGGGTAATGGTGGCCTCGTAGAGTGGGTTTGGGAGTGTTCCTCCCTCTGCTATCTTTTGGAAGAGTTTGAGAAGGATAGGTGTTAGCTCTTCTCTAAATGTTTGACAGAATTCGCCTGTGAAGCCATCTGGTCCTGGGCTTTTGTTTGTTGGAAGATTTTAATCACAGTTTCAATTTCAGTGCATGAGATTGGTCTGTTCATATTTTCTATTTCTTCCAGGTTCAGTCTTGGCAGGTTGTGCATTGCTAAGAATTTGTCCATTTCTTCCAGGTTGCCCATTGTATTGGAATAGAGTTGTCTGTAGTAATCTTTCATGATCCTTTGTATTTCTGCAGTCAGTTGTTACTTCTTTTTCATTTCTAATTCTACTGATTTGTGTCTTCTCCCTCTTTTTCTTGATGAGTCTGGCTAATGGTTTATCAACGTGTTTACCTTCTCAAAGAACCAGCCTTTAGTTTTATTGAACTTTGCTATCGTTTCCTTCATTTCTTTTTCATTTATTTCTGATCTGATCTTTATGATTTCTTTCCTTCTGCTAACTTTGGGGTTTCTTTGTTCTTCTTTCTCTAATTGCTTTAGATGCAAGGTCAGGTTTATTTGAGATGTTTCCTGTTTCTTAAGGTAGGGTTGTATTGCTATAAACTCCCCTCTTACAACTGCTGTTCCTGCATCCCATAGGTTTTGGTTTGCCGTGTCTCCACTGTCATTTGTTTCTAGGTATTTTTTGATTTCTTCAGTGATCACTTCATTATTAAGTAGTGCATTGTTTAGCCTACATGTGTTTGTATTTTTTACAAATCTTTTCCTGTAATTGATATCGAGTCTCATAGCGTTGTGGTCAGAAAAGATACTTGATACCATTTCAATTTTCTTAAATTTACCAAGGCTGGATTTGTGACCCAAGATATGATCCTGGAGAATGTTCCATGAGCACTTAAGAAAAATGTGTATTCTGTTATTTTTGTATGGAATGTCCTATAAATATTAAGTCTATCTTGTTTAATGTATCATTTAAAACTTGTGTTTCCTTATTTATTTTCATTTTGGATGATCTGCCCATTGGTGAAAGTGGGGTGTTAAAGTCCCCTACTATGATTTTGTAACTGTCAATTTCCCCTTTTATGGCTGTTAGTTTTTGCCTTATGTATTGAGGTGCTCCTAAGTTGGGTGCATAAATATTTACAATTGTTATATCTTCTTCTTGGATTGATCCCTTGATCATTATGTAGTGTCCTTCTCTGTCTCTTGTAATAGTCTTTATTTTAAAGTCTATTTTGTCTGATATGAGAATTGCTACTCCAGCTTTCTATTCATTTCCATTTGCATGGAATATCTTTTTCCATCCCCTCATATTCAGTCAGTATGTGTCCCTAGGTCTGAAATGGGTCTCTTGTAGACAGGAGATACATGGGTCTTCTTTTTGTATCCATTCAGTCAGTTTGTGTCTTTTGGTGGAAGCATTTAATCCATTTATATTTAAGGTAATTATCGATATGTATTTTCCTATTCCCATTTTCTTAACTGTTTTGGGTTTGTTACTGTAGGTCTTTTCCTTCTCTCATCTTTCTTGCCTAGAGAAGTTCCTTTAGCATTTGTTGTAAAGCTGGTTTGGTGGTGCTGAATTCTCTCAGCTTTTGCTTGTCTGTAAAGGTTTTAATTTCTCCATCAAATCTGAATGAGATCCTTGCTGGGTAGAGTAATCTTGGTTGTAGGTTTTTTTCCTTCATCACTTTAAATATGTCCTGCCACTCCCTTCTGGCTTGGAGAGTTTCTGCTGAAAGATCAGATGTTAACCGTATGGGGATTCCTTTGTGTGTTATTTGTTGTTTTTCCCTTGCTGCTTTTAATATGTTTTCTTTGTATTTAATTTTTGACAGTTTGATTATTATGTGTCTTGGCGTGTTTATCCTTGGGTTTATCCTGTATGGGACTCTCTGTGCTTCCTGGACTTGATTGACTATTTCCTTTCCTATATTAGGGAAGTTTTCAACTATAATCTCTTCAAATATTTTCTCAGTCCCTTTCTTTTTCTCTTCTTCTTCTGGGACCCCTATAATTCGAATGTTGGTGCATTTAATGTTGTCCCAGAGGTCTCTGAGACTGTCCTCAGTTCTTTTCATTCTTTTTTCTTTATTCTGCTCTGCAGTAGTTATTTCCACTATTGTATCTTCCAGGTCACTTATCCGTTTGATTTGCATTTCTCTAATAATTAGTGATGTTGAGCAGCTTTTCATGTGCTTCTTGGACATCTGTATGTCTTCTTTGGAGAAATGTCTATTTAGGTCATCTGCCCATTTTTGGATTGGGTTTTTTGTTTTAATATTGAGCTGCATGATCTGTTTATATATTTTGGAGATTAATCCTTTGTTGATTCAATTGCAAAAATTTTCTCTCATTCTGAGGGTTGTCTTTTTGTCTTGTTTATGGTTTCCTTTGCTGTGCAATAGTTTTGAAGTTTCATTAGGTCCCATTTGTTTAGTTTTGTTTTTATTTGCATTACTCTAGGAGGTGGATCAAAAAATATCTTGCTGTGATTTATTTCAAAGAGTGCTCTTCCTATGTTTTCCTCTAAGACTTTTATAGTGTCTGCTCTTACATTTAGGTCTCTAACCCATTTTGAGTTTATTTTTGTGTATGGTATTAGGGACTGTTCTAATTTTATTCTTTTACATGTAGCTGTCCAGTTTTCCCAGCACCACTTATTGAA
>NC_041221.1:140979935-141004105 GCF_002837175.3 Physeter macrocephalus
TAGGCATTTTATTCTTTTTGTTGCAATGGTAAATCGGAGTGTTTCCTTAATTTCTCTTTCAGATTTTTCATCATTAGTATATAAGAATGCAAGAGATTTCTGTGCATTAATTTGTATCCTGAAACTTTTCCAAATTCTGATTAGCTCTATTAGTTTTCTGGTGACATCTTTAGGATTCTCTTTGTATATTATCATGTCATCTGCAAAGAATGACAGTTTTACTTCTTCTTTTCCAATTTGTATTCCTTTTCTTTTTCTTGTCTGACTGCTGTGGCTAGGACTTCCAAAACTATGTTGAATAACAGTGGTGAGAGGGGACATCCTTGTTTTGTTCCTGATCATAGAAGAAATGTTTTCAGTTTTTCACCATTGAGAATGATGTTTGCTGTGGGTTTGTCATATATGGCCTTTATTATGTTGAGGTAGGTTCCCCCTGTGCCCACTTTCTGGAGAGTTTTTATTATAAATGGGTGTTGAATTTTGTCAAAAGCTTTTTCTACCTCTATTGAGATGATCATATGGTTTTTATTCTTCAATTTGTTAATATGGTGTATCACATTGTTTGATTTGCATATATTGAAGAATCCTTGCATCCCTGGGATAAATCTCACTTGGTCATGGTGTATGATCCTTTTAATGTGTTGTTGGATTCTGTTTGCTAGTAGTTTGTTGAGGATTTTGCAATGTATATCCATCAGTGATATTGGTCTGTAATTTTCTTTCTTTGTTGTATATTTGTCTGGTTTTGGTATGAGGGTGATGATGGCCTCATAGAATGAGTTTCGGAGTGTTCCTTCCTTTTCAATTTTTTGGAAGAGTTTGAGAAGGATGTGTGTTAGCTCTTCTCTAAATGTTTGACAGAATTCACCTGTGAAGCCATCTGTTCCTGGACTTTTGTTTGTTGGAAGATTTTTAATCACAATTTCAATTTCATTACTTGTGATTGTTCTGTTCGAATTTGTCTATTTCTTCCAGGTTGTCCACTTTATTGACATAGAGTTGCTTGTAGTAGTCTCTTAGGATGCTTTGTACTTCTGCGGTGTCTGTTTTAACTTCTCCTTTTTCATTTCTAATTTTATTGAGTTGAGCCCTCTCCCGCTTTTTCTTGATGAGTCTGACTAATATTTATCAATTTTGTTTTTGTTCTCAAAGAACGAGCTTTTAGTTTTATTGATCTTTGCTATTGTTTTCTTTGTTTATATTTCATTTATTTCTGCTCTGATCTTTATGATTTATTTCCTCCTTCTAACTTTGGGTTTTGTTTCTTCTTCTTTCTCTAGTTCCTTTAGGTGTAAGGTTAGACTGTTTGAGATTTCTCTTCTTTCTTGAGGTAGGCTTGTATAGCTATTAACTTCCCTCTTAGAAGTGCTTTGCTGCATCCCATAGGTTTTTGATCATCGTGTTTTCATTGTCATTTTTCAATGGGTATTTTTTTATTTCCTCTTTGATTTCTTCAGTGATCACTTCGTTATTTAGTTATGTTTGTTTAGCCTCCATGTGTTTGTGTTTCTACGTGTTTTTCCCTGTAATTGATTTCTAATCTCATAGCATTGTGGTCAGAAAAGATGCTTGATATGATTTCAATTTTGCTAAATTAACTGAGTCTTTATTTGTGACCCAAGATGTGGCCTATCCTGGAGAATGTTCCGTGTGCACTTGAGAAAAAGTGTAATCTGCTGTTTTTGGATGGTATGTCCTATAAATATCAATTAAATCCATCTGGTCTATTGTGTCATTTAAATCTTCTGTTTCTTTATTTATTTTCATGTTGGATGATCTGTCCATTGGTTAAGTGAGATCCCAGATCTGAATGAGATCCTTTCTGGGTAGAATAATCTTGGTGGTAGGTTTTTCTCTTTCATCACTTTAAGTATATCATGCCACTCGCTTCTGGCTTGTAGAGTTTCTACTGAGAAATCAGCTGTTAACCACATGGGAGTTCACTTGTATGTTGTCATTTTTCCCTTGCTGCCTTTAATAATTTTTCTTTGTCTTTAATTTTTGTCAATATGATTACTATGTGTCTTGGCGTGTTTTTCCTTGGGTTTATCCTGTATGGGACTCTCTATGCTTCCTGGACTTGGATGGCTATTTCCTTTCCCATGTTAGGGAAGTTTTCGTATATAATCTCTTCAAATATTTTTCGGGTCCTTTCTCTCTCTCTTCTCCTTCTGGGAGCCCTATAATGCGAATGTTGTCACATTTAATGTTTTCCCAGTGGTCTCTTAGGCTGTCTTCATTTCTTTTCATTCTTTTTTCTTTATTCTATTCCACAGCAGTGTATTCCACCATTCTGTCTTCCTGGTCACTTATCTGTTCTTCTGCCTCAGTTATTCTGCTATTGATTTCTTCTAGTGTAGTTTTCATTTCAGTTATTGTAATGTTCACCTCTGCTTGTTTTTTCTTTAATTCTTCTAGGTCTTTGTTAAACATTTCTTGCATCTTCTTGATCTTTGCCTCTATTCTTTTCCTGAGGTCTTGGATCATCTTCACTATCATCACTCTGAATTCTTTTTCTGGGAGGTTGCCTATGTCCACTTCATTTAGTTATTTTTCTGGGGTTTTATCTTGTTCCTTCATCTGGTACATAGCACTCTGCCTTTTCATCTTGTCTTTCTTTGAATGTGGTTTTTGTTCCACAGGCTGCAGGATTGTAGTTCTTCTTGCTTCTGCTGTCTGTCCTCTGGTGGATGAGGCTATCTAAGAGGCTTATGCAAGTTTCCTGATGAGAGGGACTGGTGGTGGGAAGAGCTAACTGTTACTCTGGTGGGCGGAGCTCAGTAAAACTTTAATCAGCTTGACTGCTGATGGGTGGGGCTGGGTTCCCTCCCTGTTGGTTGTTTGGCCTTAGGCAATGCAACACTGGAGACTACCTGGGCTCTTTGGTGGGGCTAATGGTAGACTCTGGGAGGGCTCACACTAAGGAGTACTTCCCAGAACTTCTGCTGCCAGTGTCCTTGTCCCCACAGTGAAGCACAGCCACTCCCCGTCTCTGCAGGAGACCCTCCAACACTAGCAGGTAGGTCTGGTTCAGTCTCCCCTGGGGTCATTG
Organism: Physeter macrocephalus; assembly: GCF_002837175.3. Taxonomy (NCBI): domain Eukaryota; kingdom Metazoa; phylum Chordata; class Mammalia; order Artiodactyla; family Physeteridae; genus Physeter; species Physeter macrocephalus. The sequence goes on from NC_041221.1 coordinate 140,982,988, forward strand.
CTCCTTCCCCTGGGTTCCAATGCACACACTATTTTGTGTGTGCCCTCCAAGAGTGGAGTCTCTCTTTCCCCCCGTTCTGTCAGAGTCCTGCAATCAAATCCCAGTAGACTTCAAAGTCTTATTCTCTAGGAATTCCTCCTCCTGTTGCTGGACCCACAGGTTGGGAAGCCTGACGTGGGTCTCAGAACCTTCACTCCAGTGGGTGGATTTCTATGGTATAAGTATTCTCCAGTCTGTGAGTCACCCACCCAGTAGTTATGGGATTTGATTTTACTGTGACTTCACCCCTCTTACCATCTCATTGTGGCTTCTCCTTTGTCTTTGGATGTGGGTTTTTTTTTTTTTTTTTTTTGGTGAGTTCTAGTGTCTTTCTGTCAATGACTGTCCAGCAGCTTGTTGTGATTCTGGTGTTCTCGCAAGAGGGAGTGAGAGCATGTCCTTCTACTCCGCCATCTTGGTTCCAATCTTCTTCCCTGCTTACTTTCATTCTAGTATATTTTCTTTGGTGGGAGAGCATGGGGTGGAGTGCCAGCTCCACCACCAAGCCCTGGCAGACCCATATGAAGAGTACACCACAGTGTGAACTTGTCCCCCTAGGTATCATCACAGATGAAAGGATGTGAATTCATGAATCACCACTGTGGTCACACAATGAATGTTGTCTGAACCTAAAGAGATGCTAGGCTTATCTAGAGATTTGAGTCCATTGTTCCAGACTCTTGATAACCCTTCTGTAGAACTTGAAGGAAGAGAAGGGAAAGTGAGATTTGACACACATATGTGGATTTATTATAAGCAAAATCATATTGAAGAAATGCAAGGGGCATAAGGGTAGACAGCAGCCAAACCTGAACTGCTCATCTGATGTCGTCACTTTTCTTCTGCCGACTCCTTTGCCAGGAATACACTTTGTCACTGTTACCTGCCTGCTCACCCCCAATATCTCCTGTTCACCCCCAATATCTCCAGCTGCATAACTTTCCCCATCAGTGCAGTCCACCCTAACCTGCCCTTCCCTGACTACTCCATATTCATTAATAGCATTGCTTGAAGGGCCCTTAACTCAGTGCCTAACACGCACTTTCATATCTGCCAACAGTTCATTTGCTGACCACTTATTTTAATCATACACCATCTCAATTTGTTATTTAATTATTCCCTTCCTCCCTCAAGAGGAATATAAGCTTCCTGTGGGCGTGTGCTGTGTCTTACTTCTCTTCCATTCTTCCCAAGTCCCCAGATATCTCATATCACTGAACGTGTGATAGGTCACACTCACTACGTCTTAGTAAAGGAAAGAAAGATCACTAAATCCAACCCCTTAATATTACTGATGAGAAATATCAGATCCAGAGAAGTTAAATAACTTGTTCAAGTTCAAACATATTGTGCCTATGGTTACAGAGCCAAGACTACCCTGTGATTCTCAATAATCCTGAAAGAAACTATGACAAAGAAATAGAGAAGGAACTAAATACAAGATACACACAACATACTAATCAGTGGAAGCCACTGATTAGTGTAAAGGACAAATAGCCCTAGAGTCTGATTTGGCCTGGCAACTGTGAATGAATGATGAGTATGTGAATGATGCTGTGAATGAATGGTGAGTAATACCCACAATTGGGTAATTGTGGGCAGAAAATGAAGACACAGCATGGAGCCAGGGAGCTCCACACTTGGTAGGTTAAACTTGGCCTCTCCCTGATGTCATAGAACTGGGAAAGGAGTGTAAAACTGTTTACTATTTGGTGTGTGGCATTTTTCTGGAAATACTTCTTCTCAACCTTGGAGAACACAGAGAGTTATGTTGTGCTTTGGGACAATGCAGTTTACTTCCAGCCCTTGGGCTCTGGTGGCTGGGATGTTTTATACATCAGCAACCATTAGAAAGAGGCCAATGTCAAGTTGACTTTCTCCTCTTCATGCATCTTCAGTTAACTTCTGCTGACAGAGCATATACCCATGAAAAGGGGGTCATAAAATTCAGCTCTAGTTTTGCAGAGATACTAAAATATATCTTCGGGGGCAATACAGAACCTAGTCTTAATGATGTTTACATAGGAGCATGAATAGTAAAATTTGGCTTTTCTGTGTCACTATGAAAAAGGATGATACCTTATACTCAATTTTATTAGCTATTCCTTATGGGGTTTTATTACATTACAATAAGGTACACGAGGCAAACTTTACAGACAGCCTAATGTGTCCTCCTTATTCAGTTGCAACCTAATTGTAAAATGTCATTTCCATTTCCTTGATTACCAAGTAATTGACTCAGATTCTCCTTGGATGACTCAGATACTCCCTGGATGAAAACAAGTTCTGAAGATGAATTAATTTTTTCAGGTCACTGGTGTACCACTGAATAATTTACTTTGTAGTATGATAGCAAATGAGTAACAAGCAAGATTTTGTTTCTGCCATAGTGGCAGGCACCAATTTAGAAAGAGAGAAAGAAAATTTCTTATACTGATTATTCTTGCCTGGTTTCTGGGTTTTAAGTACAAGAAGCTTCAAACTGCCAGAAGGAGATAGAAGAAAAATTTGTTTCCCCTCCATCAGCCCCACTGATGTTTAGTACTTTTCCCTTCCTTTGGAACTACCCTTCCAATTACCATCAATGTCATCAACAGCATTGTCTCCATCACTACCATTTATTGAATGCTACAATGTGCCAGGCATTTAATATCCTACTTACCCTCACTCCATCTTACCCTATGAAGTAGGCATTTTTCCCATGATATAAGAAAGGAAACTGAAGCTTAGAGATGTTAAGAAGCTATCCAAAATGTCTCAGTCATTGATCCAGAACTCAAACCCAGGTCTGAACCTAGAACCTGAGGTCCTAACTGTTCCTCCTACACACACCTTCTCTCCAGCTACCCAGAAGCACAGAGTGTTCATGTCGCCTAAGCACCCCTGTGCAACACAACGCCCAACAGGCTCCTGTCAGCCAAAGAACAGCAGATGCCAAAAGCCCTGCCTTTCCTTATCCTTGAAAAAACTCCTATTCCTTCAAATGTATTCAACCTGATTGCTTCTGTCCTAAATCATACTCAAGTATGGATGATGTAACAGACCCTTAACCTACCCAGAGATAGTCATTCTTATATTTATACTCTTATTTATATATAGGGGTCATTACCCCCAACTAATCTCTAACTAGTAGGATTTTAAGTAATGCAATAAGGTGGCATTAAAATAATTCACCGAGGTTACACATGTGTTAAAATTGGCCTGACTTGGCAGGTAACCACAAGGCAGCCAGCCCTGCCTCATGCTCCCCTGAAGCACTTCCTCTTACAGTTTCATTCTCTTGCCCAATCTTTGCCTGGATTCTCTCAAAAATAATGATACTGACTCTTTCTCATCCTCCCTTGTGGGATGGCCCCAGCGGGAGCAGGTGTAGAGAGGAAATGGAGCCCTGTGATGACTGTTAGAAATGGACTTGTTCAAATCTAGATAACTGCGCTTCAAGGGATGCCTTTTATATATAAGATGATGGTCACTTTCTCCTTATTATAAATGTAATGTGTGCTCACTGTAAAAATAAGAAAATAAAAGTCATCTCTAATCTTACCTCCAGTTTATTACCATGTCAACTGTTGGTTATATTTTCTTCCAGAGAGAGAGAGGAATAGAGTTACTGCGAATGAGCTATGGAAGGCTGTATAAACACAAAATTGGCATTTTTTTTTTGCATGAAATACCTACTGCACAAACGGTTTAGTTTTTTTTGCTTGTTTTTTTTTTTCGCAGTACGCAGGCCTCTCACTGTTGTGGCCTCTCCCGTTGCGGAGCACAGGCTCTGGACTCTCAGGCTCAGTGGCCATGGCTCACGGGCCTAGCTGCTCCGCGGCATGTAGGATCCTCCCGGACCGGGGCACGAACCCGTGTCCCCTGCATCGGCAGGCGGACTCTCAACCACTGCGCCACCAGGGAAGCCCTAGAATTCTGTTTTTATGCGTAGCTTTATATCACAAGTATTTCCCCTTGTCCTTTAAATATCTGCAAAAGCATAATTTTCAGTGGTTGCATAAACTTGCTGTGTGCCCTTCCTCTACTATTGAGCATTTAGGTTGCTACCCATTTCTTCTTCTTTTAAACCATGCTCTGGCAAATATCCTTGCATTAAATTTTTATCCCCACCTCTGATTACTCCTTTTGAAAAGGGAATAAGCAGATGTTAAATAACTCTATCCAAGTTTAATTTTAATATTTTTGATACATATTCCCCAAAAGTAAAGATTAAATGTTAAAAGAATACAACTTACATGAAAAGTACCTGAATATGTACAGACCAACCCACCATCAAAGTCACTGAATATGATCATTTATTCTTTGTCAGCATAATAAACAAAAATCTCATCACTCCCTTTGTTTTCAATAAACTTTATTTTATTTCTAGTAAGGTTGAATATTTTTATAAATTTAGAGTCTTTGTTTTTATTCTTATGTGAATTGCCTGTCTCTTTCTCGCGCGCGCCATCTTATTAATTGAGAGGTTAGTGTTTTCTTGGCTTATTTTATGAGCTATATATGCATTACTATATTTATTGCAGACATTTTTCTAATGTTTTCCTTTGTGATTTTTCATTGATTTTATATCTTGAAGTTCCTTTCCGCCTCAAGATCATATACATATTTATCTATGTTTCCTTCTAGTATTTCATGGTTTCACTTTTTATATTAAAAATTTTAATCCACTTGTAATGCATTTTGTTTACAGTTTGATGTAAGGATATAATGGTTTTTGCTCAAATAATAGATTTATCTAACACCATTTTTTGAATGGCTTGTCAGTTCCTCATTGGTTTAAGGTGCCTTCTTTAATATATATGAAAATCTTATATATGCTGCATATGAATTTTGTACTACGATTATGGAGGGAGTTTTAAATCACACTTAATAGATCTCTAAAATCCTACAGGTTATCAGATGATTTATTCTTTTTTTTTAAATTGAAGTATAGTTGACTTACAGTATTACATTAGTTTCAGGTATACAATATAGTGATTTGATACTTTTATACACTATGCACCGAAGTTATTGTTATATTATTGGCTGTATTCCCTGTGCTGTGCATTACATCCCTGTGACTTATTTATTTTATAACTGGTAGTTTGTACCCCTTAATCACCTTCACCTATTTCACCCAACCCTCCACACCCCTCCACTCACAGCCACCAGTTCATTCTCTGTATATGTGAATCTGTTTCTGTTTTGTTATATTTGTTCATTTGTTTTGTTTTTAGATTCCACAAATAAGTAAAAACTTACAACTCACTCTCCAAGGCCAGTATTACCTTCATACCAAAACCAAACAAAGACACTACGAAAAAAAGGAAATTATAGGCCAATATCCCTGATGAATATAGATGCAAAAATTCTCAACAAATATTGGCAAACTGAATTCAACAGTACAGCACATGATCAAGTGGGATTCATTCCAGGGATGCAAGGATGGTTCAATATCTGCAAATCAATCAACATGATACACCACATTTACAAAATGAAGAATAAAAATTGCATGATCATCTAAATATATGCAGGAAAAGCACTGAAAAAATTCAATATCCATTCATGATAAAAATTCTCAACAGACATTTTATTCTTATTACTCTGGTCTCTGTTTCAAAAGTCATTTTCATGAGAGGTCTTTTCTGATCACCCAATGAAAATCACCCTTCATGAACTCAGATATTTTCCATTCTTTAACACTTTTATTTTCTTCATAGTATTTATCATAATATAATATTTGCTTATTTATGTTTTTGCTTGTTTATTGACTATTTCCTTCACTAATACAGAAACTCAAGAACTAGGACCTTGTCTGAGTCACTACTGTATTCTCAGAGCCTAGAACATGGTACATAATCAATAATATCTATTAAAGGAATAAATAGGAATTTCATTAGTATATCAGTCTACACTTTCTGCCAGTCTTCCTAAATTACTACAACTCTAAAAAAAGTCTTAGTTTTGTTGGACAAATTCGCCTCTTCTATTCCTTTTCAAAATTACCTTTGTTTATTATTCTAGATAATCTTTAGAATCAGCTTGCCAGTTTCCTTGCCTCACCTATATCCCATTATATATCTCCACCCTGAGGAAAACACTGACCTTAAATCAAACCATGAATACATTAAGGAAGAACTGACACTGTTCAAAATAATGAGAATATTGAATTGTTCAGTGCTCTCATAAAACTGGAGAAAAACATCTGATGCTCAAGCCTATAAAAACACAGATTCTTAAATCTGAAAATATCAACTTGCTTCTTATTCCAATATGAATTTGAGACCCACATTGATTTGGCCATAACATCACACTAGCTCTATAAAAAAAAACTTATAAATGAATATCTATATCAAAATATAATGATGAGAATAATAAAACAAAATTTCAAATATTTTCCTACATTAGAGAAGAGACCATTTCATAGTACAAAGGAGGAAGTAGAAATTCAGCGATTTCCAGGGGAAGTGGACTGTGGAGAGTAATCATCTATGTAATTTGAATGTTGGAATGAAATTAGTATGTTCATGGCAGTACCATGGCATTGATTTCAGGGCATTTTAGCTGACAAAGTGCTCAGGCCTCACTGATTACTCAAAAGCTCTTGAGATTTTTTTCCATAGAAAAATCACAAGTACCATGCACTAAATCAAAGTCTTCATGGTAGAAAAGTCTGCTGTATAAGGGACCCTCCCAGGAAATCTGTTCCTTACCAGAGTCATTTGGTATTTTGGAGGTAGGGGGTTCTTTGTTTTTTTACTGAAGTATAGTTGATTTACAATATTATATTAGTATCAGGTGTACAACATAGTGATTCAAAATTTTTATATATTGTACTACGTTTAAAGTTATTATAAAATATTGGCTGTAATTACCAGAGTCATTTGGCTAAGCCACTGACTCACTTTACTAATGCTCACGTGAGCCCTTATTCCCACACTCAAAACCTTTCCCTCCATCTCCTTGGCCTCTGAAATAAAGACCGAACTTCCTCAGCATGACATTAAAGACATCTGGCTTTAAATGGTGCTGGTCTATGGTATAGATCAACTACTCCAGTGTCACTGTTTGATACACATACCTCACCTCTACATCATCCAACATTCTGTATACTACACACTGAATGTGCTCAGAGAGTGAAATTTCTCCAGAGGCAGCAATTCTATCTGGAAAAATACACATTTAAGCTGGCTCAAAAGTGGCTCTTATATATAATCAATGCAACATGATTTGTAATAGCAAAAGAGAGGAAACAACCATATTGCCCATCAGTAGAGGACTTGTTCAATCCAACATGGAGTACTATGCAGCTGTAAAAAAAAAAAAAAAGAATGGGGACTATCCATATCTACTACTGTGGAGTGAATGCCAGAATAAAATGTGAAGTGAAAAAAGCAAGTTGGAGGCAAGTATGTAAAGTCTGCTACTGTTCATCTAAGAAAGAGGAAACAAATATATCTACATATTTCTATATTTTTTTAAACTGAAAAATCAAGCCATATATTTTTAATTGGTTCTTATAAAAAGAAGAAGTAAATAGGATTGAGGGATAAGTATTGAAGCTAGGCTTATCTTACCTACCTTGTTTTACAGCTTTGACATCCAAAACATACTTGGATAATTACAAAATAAAATTTAATATAAAAATACCATCTCTAAACATTGAAAAAAATGAAATAAATTAAGCTATGTTTTGAATTGTGGCATAACAATACAGAAAATAACTATTCCAAGTGGCCTTTAAAAACCAGTGATCTGACTATAACTTCCAAGTGGATATACCATAAGAAAGGAAAGAATTGAAAACAAAATTTATTTTTAGTAAGCCTATTGTTGGCAATAGTGTTGGTTTTCTTATTCTGAGGCTATTGTGCATGTATTGTATGTTTAAGCAAAAAAGTAATTATGTTGGTGTTTCTGAGAGCTGAGATGTCCAGCATGGGACAAAAGGAAATAGACATAAGATTGATAAGGTGAAGGAAAAAGCCTATAGTCCTAAATATTGATTATAAATATCAGTATAATTTTTGATACATTTTATCTTTTTAAAAATTATATTCCTAGCTTTGTCTACTGAAAAGACAAAAACAAGGATGGACTCAGCAGCAAAGAGCGCCCCTAATACCCAAGTTGGGTCTCTAAACACTATTTACCATTGAAAGGAATCAGAGCTCCTTGGAGAAATGGCTAAATATAAGGCTGTGTAGAAAGTCTCTATGGTGAGAGACAACTTGTCATCAAAGAATCCATGAAAGACTTCAAGGGTCATTTCAAAATGACCCAGGAGCCAATTCTAACAGATAACCATTGGCTCAAGCTGGAGTGATTTGAATCATAAATGCAATTAGACTCATAACTGCAGTAAGTTAAAACATGCAATAGTTTTAATCCATGAATTTAAAATGAGATTAAAAAAGGAAATCATAGGCCACTTTTAGATGCTAAGGAATCAACTCAGACTGAAACCTAATTAAAAGGAAAAAGAAGAAAAATTAGCAGAAGAGGAAGGAAGGCAGAAAGAAAGTATATATTGTACATTTACCATAAGAACTCTACCTCAGAGTAGTCGAATAGTTAATAACTTGGGTTGGAATCAGCAAAATTCATATTATGGAAATCTTATAGGAAAATAATACCTGGCTTCCTCAACCAAAAATTTACAAAAAAAAAAGAAAAGAGAGAGATGGCAGATGAACTCACTGATGAAGAGAGACTCAAGACATATCATGTAATTACAACCTGTAATCTTATTTGGATCCTGACTCAGACAAACTTTAGAAAATCAAATGAGGCAATGCTGAACACTAATGATATTAAGAAATTCCTGTTAAAATATTTTAATTTGATAATGATGTTGTGATATTTTTAAGACAAACTTATCTTTTTGGATATAATACTGTAATATTTGTGAATAAAAAGATATATAAGATTTGCTTCAAAATAATTGGGAATATTGGTTAGTGAGCAAGGGTATAAATGAAAGATTAGATATGAGGTTCTAATTTCTGAACCTGGGGTGATGGATACATAGAAATTTACTATGATATTCACTCTACTTCTGCATATGTTTGAAATTTTCCAAACTAAAAGTTAAATATATAAATTAGTATAATCATCAGAAAAATTGTACCAGTGTTAAGTCCCACAAACAGAACATGTGTATGCCCATTTCCCCATATCCATACTAACAATGAGTTGTAATAAGTAGTATTATGTTTTAGTTTGAGCCAGTCAGTGTACATCTGGTCCATGATGCATCAATAATAAATAACATTAACATTTTTCTTACTAATTATAGAAATGTGGCTTACATTTGATCACTTTTATGATCTCAATTTGCTCTGAAGAATTCTGCTTACTCCAAAAAACGCATGAAAAGGACTTCCCTGGTGGTGCAGTGGTTAAGAATCTAACTGCCAATGCAGGGGACACAGGTTCGATCCCTGGTCTGGGAAGATCCCACGTGCCGCAGAGCAACTAAGCCCCTGTGTCATAACTACTGAGCCTGCACTCTAGAACCCGCGAGCCACAACTACTGAGCCCACACACCACAACTACTGAGCCTGCATGCTGCAACTACTGAAGGCTGCGTGCCTAGAGCCTGTGGTCCACAACAAGAGAAGCCTCTGCAATGAGAAGACCGCACACTGCAACAAAGAGTACCCCCGCTCGCCACAACTAGAGAAAGCCCATGCACAGCAATGAAGACCTAGTGCAGCCAAAAATTAATTAATTAATTTTTTAAATGCATGAAAAGGAAATATTTTGTAACATGTTCATTAAAAAAAAATATATATATATATACATTCAAGTGAAAAGGAAGAAGGTCTATAAGGATATGCACCAAAATATTGAGTTATTGTCTCTAGGTGATAGGATTATGAGTATTTTGAGGTTTTAATTATTACATTTTCTAAAACAATGAACATATATTAGTTTAACAAGTAGTAAAGTTTGAGTCATAAGAGAAACACACACACAAAAAACCAGAGTAGGTCAAAGGCACATCACATGTCAACCATGTTACTCACCACTACTTATTCCTTGGGCACAGCCTTCCAATGATGGATTCATTGATAGTGACACTAAGAGAGAAAGCAAAGTCTTTTAAGTCCTTGTGTCCAAAGGGAAAATGTAAATGTGGATTGTAGGTTGGAAACAGCAAATCAAAGCTAGAAGTCCTCACAGAGAGTGTAAATCAAATTGCAGGGCTCCATCTTGCCAGATCCATAATTCATCTAACCATCCATTAATTCAGTAAACTCTCACTTAACACCTCAAAGTGCTAGGCAATGGACTAGAAGGCACTATTATAACGTATGACACACCTTGGCTCGTAATGAGCTCAGATTAGTAGAAAAGTAAGACTTCAGACTATTGAACTGTGCTTAGAACTTTAGGTTTTTACAAGTTACTGTCCCTGCCCTGCTAAATGCAGACCATTGATAAATCAGATTCATCTAATGTCTCTGCCCTACCTAGAAAAAATGGCATCATCAAAGTTATGTTCCTCTTTCAGTATTTCAAAGTATTAATAATTTATATTTCAATAAGTTTTTAAAAAAATTTTCTCCCATTTTCTAATGCTTACACATCTACTTTCTCATGTCACCCTGGGTTATTCACAATGTCTGAAAGATTAATTCAGATAAAATGAAGCTGACAGTTAGCCTTTCCAAATGTTCATTTTCTTCTCTACTCAAAAGTCTATTTGGGCTCTGAAAAACAAAAGAAAGAATCAGAGAATCAGGAAAGAAAGAAATAGAAGAAATGAAAGGAAGGAGGGAGAGAAAAAACTCACACATGAAAATATTTAAAAGATTACAAATATAATTTTCCCTGTCTGAATTAATTACTTAATTTATTTAGATGGCTTCAACTCTCCTATTTGGTTAGGTTTACCTGAAGGGAAGTTATTAGTGCACAGTCGAAAAGGTAACACAGTTTAATCTCTGTTTTATAGGCAGGAAGCATAAGGATATAGTAGTTAGAGTTGGCATTTATCCTAGAAGGAGGCCTCAGAACCACAGTTTAGGGTCATTCCACCAGACCAAAACTCAGATGAAATATTGGAAGATTCTTGTTGTTCTAACTCTGAAACCCAATTCTTCTCATTTGAAAACCAAGTTCTTGTTTTTTTTTCTTTTTCCTGTTCAAACGCTAAAATCAAGCCTTTCTACCTGTGATAAGTCATTATTTAGAAGGATTAAGTAATGCAGAGCACTTCCTCCAGACAAACCCTCAGACTTCTTCTCAATAACGACCTCTAGACAGCCAGAAACTATAATAAATATCAGAGTTAGTACATGTCAGAAAGTCCTGACTTCAAGACAAGTTTTCAATATGGAGATTTAAATAAAATATAGAGTACAATGTGCTGAGCAACTTATGAATTTGTCTTAAATCTTGCTTGAGAAGCAGAATGAAAATATTTCAAACCAAAGGAGCTACTCATTAGTGCCTTGTCCGGGTTTGAGACCCAACATTTCTCCCCTCGGTGATTAGTCATTTGTCACTGTTCTGTAGTCCATTGCAAAGATGGATGGCAAACACTACATGCAAATTAAGGGCTCCATATGGTCAAAAAATACTACATAGCAGAAAATACAAGAACATTAGTAGAGTTAACCTTGCTGAACGTAAGTCGTTAGAAACTATTATTACTACAAGACCAAATATTGATATAAAAATTAAATAGCTGAATTTTGATCAAAGATTCCTAGATCTAAGAAAATCGGTGACATTTTATTAACTTATAATGCTCCTATAAATAACATTTAAATAGATAAATAAATTAGCCTATGTATGAGCAAGTGAAAGTAATTAAATATACCACTATTTAGTACCAGAATATTTCTTTTCATTTATTCTCCTTAGAAAAGACAGTACTCAGTCTTACATACGTGTAGATTTCAAACCATGTCTGGTGGTAGCTACACCACCTAACAGATCTGGATACAGGAGTCATCAAGATTTTCACATGGTAGAAAAAAATCAATTTGAAATAATCTATAATTCAAGATCAGCAAATATTAGGTTCAACAATATGAAGTTGCCAATATATGACCATTTTTTAATCTACAAACAAGGCAATTGTATAAACTCCTTTAACTGAAGTATAGTTTATTTACAATGTTGTGCTAGTTTCAAGTTACAGCAAAATGATTCAGTTATATATATATTCATATATATATATTTTTCTTTTTCAGATTCTTTTCCCTTATAGGTTATTACAAAACACTGAGTATAGTTCCCTGTGCTATACAGTAGGTCTTTGTTGGTTATCCATTTTATACATAGTAGTGTGTATATGTTAATCCCAAACTCCTAATTTATCCCTTCCCCGGCTCACTCTTTCCCCTTTGGTAACCATAAGTTTGATTTCTATGTCTGTTGGTCTATTTCTGTTTTGTATATAAGTTAATTTGCATTTTTTTTTTTTTAGATTCCACATATAAGTGACATCATATGGTATTTGTCTTTCTCTTTCTGGCTTACTTCACTTAGTATTATAATCTCTAGGTCCATCCATGTTGCTGCAAATAGCATTATTTCATTCATTTATGGCTGAGTATTATTCCATTGTATAAGTATTCCATATCTTCCTTATCCATTCATCTGTTGATGGATATTTAGGTTGCTTCCATGTCTTGGCTACTGTAAATAGTGCTGCAATGAACATTGGGGTGCATGTATCTTTTCAAATTATGATCTCCTCACACCAGTCAGAATGGCCATCATCAAAAAGTCTACAAATAATAAATGCTGGAGAGGGTGGGGAGAAGAGGGAACCCTCCTACACTGTTGGTGGGATAGTAAATTAGTGCAGCCACTATGGAGAACAGTATGGAGGTTCCTTAAAAATCTAAAAACAGAGTTACCATATGACCCAGCAATCCCACTCCTGGGTATATATCTGAGAAAACCACAATTTCATACACTTTAAATGAACTTATGGCATGCAGTCTGCCACTTCCTCTGCCTCACCTGGGCAAACATACTGATACAGTACTTTTCTTGCTGAGCCAAGAATTCTCAACTCTGTGCTTAACGTATCCAATGTCAAGCAATCACCCTCAGAAGAGGAGATGAAACTTATCTGAAAGGCAAGACCTAGATCCCTCTTTTAATACACTGTTCTTATAAGACTTATTAATTAATTCATTTAGCAATGACTTTTTGAGTATCTACCCTATGAACAGCACTGAGTAAAGAGCTAGGGGAAATACAGAAGAGTCTATACATGGGGACCAATAGCTTGCTTTTATGTGTTGATTATATATACAAGAAAATTTATGTACCAAAAATCAGATAATAAACCTAGGATGCTACTGGGGAAAATAAAGGGATATTTGAGTTTGGGGAAATAAGGAGGAAGGAAGAAACCTATGGACTACACTGATCTGGAAGTCTTCATTAAAACTTGAATTTTTAGATATATAGGGTTTCAATAGACAGTAAAAGATGGATGGCATATCAATCAGAAGGAACTGTGTGATCAAGGTGGAATGTTCATGGTGTATTTGAAGGAAGCAAAGGTGGTAAGAGAAGAGAGGTTTTAAGGGTGAGTGAAGTGGAAATTTCACGAAGGGAGAATGAGGGGTAAGATTGGAGAAGAAAGTTGAAATGATAGTGGAGGAAGCAGTCTAATGAATATTTTATAGTATTCTTTACTTTTTTTTAATACATCATTATTAAAGTATAATTGCTTCACAATACCGTGTTAGTTTCTGTTGCACAACAAAGCGAATCAGCCATATGCATACACATGTCCCCATATCCCCTCCCTCTTGAACCTCCCTCCCACCCTCCCTATCCCACCCCTCTAGATCATCACAAAGCACCGAGCCGATCTCCCTGTGTTATGGTGCTGCTTCCCACCAGCCAACTATTTTACATTCTGTAATGCATGTACGTCGATACTACTCTCACTTGGCCCCAGCTTCATCCCCCCACACCATGTCATCAAGTCCATTCTCTTTGTCTACCTCTTTATTCCTGCCCTGCAACTAGGTTCATCAGTACCTTTTTTTTTTTTAGATTCCATATATATGTGTTAGCATACGGTATTTGTTTTCCTCTTTCTGACTTACTCCACTGTATAACAGACTCTAGGTCCATCCACCTCACTACAAATAACTCAATTTCATTTCTTATCATGGCTGAGTAATATTCCATTGTATATATGAGCTACATCTTCTTTATCCATTCATCTGTCGGTGGACATTTAGGTTGGTTCCATGTCCTGGCTATTGCACATAGTGCTGCAATGAACACTGTGCTGCATGTCTCTTTTGGAATTATGGTTTTCTCAAGGTATATGGCCAGTAGTGGGAATGCTGGGTCATATGGTAGTTCTATTTTTAGTTTTTTAAGGAAGCTCCATACTGTTTTCCAGAGTGATTGTATCAATTTACATCCTTACCAACAGTATAGGAGGCTTCCCTTTTCACCACACCCATTACAGCATTTATTGTTTCTAGCTTTTTTGATAATGGCCTTTCTGACCGGCGTGAGGTGATACATCATTGTAGTTTTGATTTGCATTTCTCTAATAATTAGTGATGTTGAGCAGCTTTTCATGTGCCTCTTGGCCATCTATCTGTATGTCTTCCTTGGTGAAATGTCTATTTAGGTCTATGCCTCTTGGCCATCTGTATCTCTTCCTTGGTGAAATGTCTATTTAGGTCTTCTGCCCATTTTTTTAACTAGTTTGTTTTTTTGATATTGAGCTCCATGAGCTGTTTGTATATTTTGGAGATTAATCCTTTGTCTGTTGTTTCATTGGCAAACATTTTTGCCCATTCTGAGGGTTGTCTTTTTGTCTTGTTTATGGTTTCCTTTGTTGTGCAAAAGCTTTTAAGTTCAGTTAAGTTCCATTTGTTTATTTTTGTTTTTATTTCAGTTGCTCTAGGAGGTGGGTCAAACAAGATCTTGATGTGCTTTATGTCAAAGAGTGTTTTTCCTATGTTTTCCTCTAAAAGTTTTATAGTGTCTGGTCTTACATTTAAGTTTTTAATCCATTTGGAGTTTATTTTTGTGTATGGTGTTAGGGAGCATTCTAATTTCATTCTTTTACATGTAGCTGTCCAGTTTTCCCAGCACCACTTATTGAAGTGGCTGTCTTTTCTTCATTGTATGTTCTTGCCTCCTTTGTCATAAATTAGGTGCCCATATGTGCATCGGTTTATTTCTGGGCATTCTATCCTGTACCACTGATATATATTTCTGTTTTCGTGCCAGTACCATACTGTCTTGATTACTGTAGCTCTGTGGTATAGTTTGAAGTCAGGGAGCTTTATTGCTCCAACTCCATTTTTTTTTCCCCAAGATTACTTCAGCTATTTAGGGTCTTTTCCATACAAATTGTAAGATTTTTTGCTCTTATTCTCTGAAGAATGCCATTGGTAGTTCGAAAGGGACTGCATTGAATCTGCAGATTATTTTGGGCAGTATAGTCATTTTCACAATATTGATTCTTCCAATCCAAACACATGGTATATTTCTCCATCTGTTTATGTCATCTTTGATTTCTTTCATCACTGTTTTATAGTTTTCTGAGTACAAGTCTTTCACCTCCTTAGGCAGGTTTATTTCAAGGTATTTTATTCTTTTTGTTGCAGTAGAAAACGGGAGTGTTTTCTTAATTTCTCTTTCTGATTCTTCACTGTTAGTGTATAGGAATGCCTGTGATTTCTGTGCTTTAATTTTGTATCCTGAAACCTTACCAAATTCTGATTAGTTCCTGTAGTTTTCTGGTGGCATTTTTAGGATTTTCTATGTATAGTATCATGTCATTGGCAAATAGTGACAGTTTTACTTCTTCATTTCCAATTTGTATTCTTATTATTTCTTTTTCTTCTCTGATTGCCATGGCTAGTACTTCCAAAACTATGTTGAATAAGAGTGACAAGAGCTGACATATTTGTCTTGTTCCTGATCCTAGTGGAAATGCTTTCATTTTTCACCATTGAGTATGATGCTTGCTGTGGGTTTGCCATATATGGCCTTTATTATGTTGAGGTATTTTAACGTACTGCTGGATTTTGTTTGCTAGTATTTTGTTAAGGATTTTTGCATCTATGTTCATCAGTAATATTGGTCTATACTTTTCTTTTTTCTGTGATATCTTTTTCTGGTTTCAGTATCAGAATGATGGTGGCTTTGTAGAATGAATTTGGGAGTGTTTCTCCCTCTGCAATTTTTTGGAAGGGTTTGAGAAGGATCAGTGTTAGCTCTGCTCTAAATGTTTGATAGAATTCACCTGTGAAGCCATCTGGTCCTGGACATTTGTTTGTTGGAAGATTTTTAATTACAGTTTCAATTTCATTACTTGTGATAGGTCTGTTTCTATTTTCTAACTCTTCCTGGTTCAGTCTTGGAAAATTGTACGTTTCCAAGAATTTTTCCATTTCTTTGTGGTTGTCCATTTTATTGGCATATAGTTGTTTGTAGTAGTCTCTTATAATCCTTTGTATTTCTGCAGTGTCAGTTGTGATTTCTCCTATTTCATTTCTAATTTTATTGATTTGCATCCTCTCCCTTTTTTTCTTGATGGGTCTGGCTAAGGGTTTATCAATTTTGTTTATCTTCTCAAAGAACCAGCTTTTAGATTTTTTGATCTTTGTAATTGTTTTCTTCGTTTCTATTTCATTTGTTGCTGCTCTGATCTTTATGATTTCTTTCCTTCTACCGACTTTGTGTTTTCTTTGTCTTTCTTTCTCTAGTTGTTTTATGTGTAGGTTTAGATTGTTAGAGATTTTTCTTGTTTCTTGAGGTGATATTGAATTGCTACAAACTTTCCTCTTAGAACAGCTTTTGCTATGCCCCATAGGTTTTGGGTCATATTGTTTTCATTGTCATTTTTTTCTATGTTTTTAAAAATTTCTTCTTTGATTTTTTCAGTGATCTCTTGGTTATTTAGTAGTGTGCGGTTTACCCTCCATGTATTTGTGTTTTTAGAGGTTTTTTTTCCTGTAATTGATTTCCAACGTCATAGTGTTGTGGTCAGAAAAGATACTTGATACAATTTCAATTTTCTTAAATTTTCCAAGGCTTGATTTGTTACCCAAGATGTGATCTATCCTAGAGAATGTTCCATGTGCACTTGAGAAGAAAGGGTATTCTGCCACTTTTGAGTGGAATGTTCTATAAATATCAATTAGATCTATCTGGTCTATTGTGTTATTTAAAGCTTGTGTTTCTTATTTACTTTCATTTTGGATGATCTGTCCATTGGTGAAAGTGGGGTGTTAAAGTCCCCTTCTATTATTGTGTTACTGTCAATTTCTCTTTTCATGGTTGGTAGCATGTGCCTTAAATATTGACATGCTCCTATGGTGGGTGCATAAACATTTATAATTGTTATATCTTCTGCTTGGATTGATCCTTTGATCATTATGTAATGTCCCTCCTTATCTCTTGTAACAGGCTTTATTTTAAAGTCTATTTTATCTGATATGAGTATTGCTACTCCAGCTTTCTATTGATTTCCATTTGCATGGAATATCTTTTTCCATCCCTTTGTTTTCAGTCTGTATGTGTCCCTAGGTCTGAAGTGGGTCTCTTGTAGACAGCATATATATGGGTCTTGTTTTTGTATCCATTCAGGTAGTCTGTGACTTTCGGTTGGGGCATTTAATCCATTTACATTCAACGTTATTACTGATATGTATGTTCTTATTACCATTTTCTTAATTGTTTTGGGTTTGTTTTGGGGGCTCTTTTTCTTCTCTTGTGTTTCCTGCTTAGAGAAGTTTCTTTAGCATTTGTTGTAATGCTGGTTTGGTGGTGCTGAATTCTCTTAGCTTTTGTTTGCCTGAAAAGCTTCTGACTTCTCCATCGAATCTGAATGAGATCCTTGCTGGGTAGATTAATCTTGGTTGTAGGTTTTTCTCTTTTATCACTTTAAGTATATCCTGCCACTCCCATCTGGTCTTCAGAGTTTCCACTGAAAAATAAGCTGATATCATTTTGATTCTTTTGTATGTTATCTTTTGTATTTCCCTTGTTGATTTTAATATTTTTTCTTTGAACTTAATTTTTGTTAGTTTGATTAATATGTATCTTGCTGTGTTTTTCCTAGCATTTATCCTGTATGGGACTCTGTTCTTCCTGGACTTAGGTGACCACTTCCTTACCCATGTTAGGGAAGTTTTCCACTATAATCTCTTCAAATATTTTCTCAGACCCTTTCTTTTTCTCTTCTTCTTCTGGGATCCCTATAATTCAAATGTTGGTGCATTTAGTGTTGTCCCAGAGGTCTCTGAGATTGTCTTCAATTCTTTTCATTCTTTTTTCTTTATTCTGCTCCTTGGCAGTTATTTCCACCATTTGGTCTTCCACCTCACTTACTCGTTCTTCTGCCTCTGTTATTGTTATTGATTCCTTCTAGTGTATTTTTCATTTCAGTTATTGTGTTGTTCATCTCTGTTTGTTTGTTCTTTAGTTCTTCTAGATCTTTGTTAAATCATTACTGTGAATTCTTTTTCAGGTTGATTGCCTATATCCTCTTCATTTATTTGGTCTTTTAGGTTTTTACCTTGCTCCTTCATCTGTGACATATTTTTTTGCCATCTTTTTTTTTCTTTTATGAGCGGGATTGTGCTCCTGTTTTACTGGTTGTTTGTCCTGAGGCTTCCAACACTGGAATTTGTAGGCTATTGGATAGAGCTGGGTCTTGGTGCTGAGATGATGACCTCCAGGAGACCTCACTCCGATGAATATTCCCTGGGGTCTGAGGTTCCCTGTTAGCCCAGTGGTTTGGACTTGGACCTCCCTGAGCAGGAACTTCTGCCCAACCCTGGGCTCATGAATCAAGATCACGCAAACCACATGGAGCAGCAAAAAAAAAAGTGAAGTAAAAAAAAAAATTAGACTAGGAAACTAACAGATATGTTAGAAAGAATGTAAAAATAAAAATATAGATGAATCAACAAACAGAAGGTACATAAGTACCACAATAGTAAAAAAGAGGAGAAGGGAAAAGGAAAAAAAGGCAGTTGGGGAAAGGCCTTGGCTGTGGATATCAGGGCCTAAGCAAGCGCAAGGTTTGGGCAGTGGGCAGGGCCAATGCTCAGGACCCACAGGGCTGGAAAAGGCACTGGGGGATGGAACAGAAGGGTGGAGGCCCAGGCGTGCCTCTCACCCCTGATCTCAGAGGGCAGTGGACCTCACATGGGAGCCCAGCAGGCTTCCTGGGCTTGAGTGGGCAGGGAAAATGTCCTACTCTCCTCTCCTCTCCTGCTCCTCTGGTCTGGGGTCTGAGAAAGCCCCTCCCACCTGCCTCTCCTGATCTCCTGGGCCTCCCTCCTATGCCCACAGTACCAATGTGGTGGTGGGGGGAAGTGGGGAAAGGAGGTCCTTGGAGGGCAGGGTACCTGCCTGGGAGCTCAGCAGGCTCCCTGGTCCCGAGTGGTCGGGGCAATCTCCCTCAGCTCCTCTCCCACTCCTCCCCAAAGGCCCCTCCTGCCAGCCTCTCCTGATCTCCCCAGCCTCTCTCCTATGCCCCCAGGCGACCTGGATGGGGCTTTGTTGGGGGTGGGAACAGGCTTGGGAGCTCAGCAAGTTCCCCAGCCCAACTGGGCCAGGTGATCTCCCTCCACTCCTCTCCTGCTCTTCCTGGAGAGTCCCTCCAACCTGCCTCTCCTGATCTCCCTGGCCTCAGGGGTGACAATTTTGTCTGGTCTCCACTTCTCATCCCCCCTCATTCTCCCTATGTCCTACCGGTTCACTCTGGGGTTCCTCCCGTCTCCTTGGGGTTCAGAGTTCCCCACCAGCAGCGAGCAGGCGCCCTAGTTGTAGGGAGATGCTAACTCCACATCTTCCCATGCCACCATCTTGACTACTACCCCACATAGTATTCTTTAAATAATCTGTGGATGATACTGTTGAGGCATGACAGGATAGACTGTTCTAGAAAAACTGGTCTGTCATTCCTGTTTAGGATGGATTGCATGCAGAGACAATCAGAAGTCTGCTAAGAGAGAACTTCTCTGCTATAAAAAAGAAAAGGGATAACTAAAATACGTGTACTAAATTGCACCCAAATAATGCAAAGGGAGGTTATTTATGAAGTGAAATGAATGAGTAATTTGGGAATGAATTTGTATTCATTTCACCAGAAACTAATTCAGCATTCCACACTGTTTTAGCATTATACAATTCATTTATTCAACAAATATTTAACAAGCATTCTGTGTTCCAGACATTTCTAGGCTCTGGGGATGCAAGGATAAACTAAGCATATACAATCTATTCTTTCCAATAGCTAAATTCTAGTGAGAGATATAAACAGTAAATAAGAAAAATAAATAAATATATCATTAAAACCTGTGATAAGTATTATGAAGGAAACAAACTGGGTGCAATGACAGAATATAAGAGAGGTATTCTCTCCACGATACTGGTAAGAAAGAGTGAGTTGAAGATGTCCATTAAGCTAAAAGCTGAAAGAATAATTAGAGTCCTGGTTCCACAACAACAAATAAACTGCAACCATATATTTCAAAGACAACATAATCTCCCTTTCTTGTCCTTTCTTCTTCCAGCTCTATGTCAAAGCTTGATACAGGGGCACCTTCAAGATGGTGGAGGAGTAAGACGTGGAGATCACCTTCCTCCCCACAAATACATCAAAAATGTATCTACATGTGGAACAACTCCTACAAAACTCCTACTGAATGCTGGCAGAAGACCTCATACTTTTCAATAGGCAAGAAACTCCCCATGTACCTGGGTAGGGCAAAACAAAAAAGGAAAAACGGAGACAAAAGAATAGGGCTGGGACCTGCACCTTGGGGAGGGAGCTGTGAAGGAGGAAAAGTTTCCACACACTAGGAAGCTCCTTCACTGGTGGAGATGGGGGGTGGGCGGAGGGGAAGCTTCGGAGCCATGGAGGAGAGCGCAGCAACGGGGTGCAGAGGGAAAAGAGGAGAGATTCCCACACAGAGGACTGGTGTCACCCAGCACTCACCAACCTGAGAGGCTTATCTGCTCATCTGCCAGGGTGGGTGGGGGCTGGGAGCTGAGGCTCGGGCTTCGGAGGTCAGATCCCAGGGAGAGGACTGAGGTTGGCTGCGTGAACACAGCCTGAAGG
>NC_041221.1:141007237-141018864 GCF_002837175.3 Physeter macrocephalus
TCTTCAATTCTTTTCATTCTTTTTTCTTTATTCTGCTCCTTGGCAGTTATTTCCACCATTTGGTCTTCCACCTCACTTACTCGTTCTTCTGCCTCTGTTATTGTTATTGATTCCTTCTAGTGTATTTTTCATTTCAGTTATTGTGTTGTTCATATCTGTTTGTTTGTTCTTTAGTTCTTCTAGACCTTTGTTAAACATTTCTTGTATTTTCTCAATCCGTGCTTCCATTCTATTTCCGAGATTCTGGATCATCTTTACTATCATTACTGTGAATTCTTTTTCAGGTTGATTGCCTATATCCTCTTCATTTATTTGGTCTTTTAGGTTTTTACCTTGCTCCTTCATCTGTGACATATTTTTTTGCCATCTTTTTTTTTCTTTTATGAGCGGGATTCTGCTCCTGTTTTACTGGTTGTTTGTCCTGAGGCTTCCAACACTGGAATTTGTAGGCTATTGGATAGAGCTGGGTCTTGGTGCTGAGATGATGACCTCCAGGAGACCTCACTCCGATGAATATTCCCTGGGGTCTGAGGTTCCCTGTTAGCCCAGTGGTTTGGACTTGGACCTCCCTGAGCAGGAACTTCTGCCCAACCCTGGGCTCATGAATCAAGATCACGCAAACCACATGGAGCAGCAAAAAAAAAAGTGAAGTAAAAAAAAAAAATTAGACTAGGAAACTAACAGATATGTTAGAAAGAATGTAAAAATAAAAATATAGATGAATCAACAAACAGAAGGTACATAAGTACCACAATAGTAAAAAAGAGGAGAAGGGAAAAGGAAAAAAAGGCAGTTGGGGAAAGGCCTTGGCTGTGGATATCAGGGCCTAAGCAAGCGCAAGGTTTGGGCAGTGGGCAGGGCCAATGCTCAGGACCCACAGGGCTGGAAAAGGCACTGAGGGATGGAACAGAAGGGTGGAGGCCCAGGCGTGCCTCTCACCCCTGATCTCAGAGGGCAGTGGACCTCACATGGGAGCCCAGCAGGCTTCCTGGGCTTGAGTGGGCAGGGAAAATGTCCTACTCTCCTCTCCTCTCCTGCTCCTCTGGTCTGGGGTCTGAGAAAGCCCCTCCCACCTGCCTCTCCTGATCTCCTGGGCCTCCCTCCTATGCCCACAGTACCAATGTGGTGGTGGGGGGAAGTGGGGAAAGGAGGTCCTTGGAGGGCAGGGTACCTGCCTGGGAGCTCAGCAGGCTCCCTGGTCCCGAGTGGTCGGGGCAATCTCCCTCAGCTCCTCTCCCACTCCTCCCCAAAGGCCCCTCCTGCCAGCCTCTCCTGATCTCCCCAGCCTCTCTCCTATGCCCCCAGGCGACCTGGATGGGGCTTTGTTGGGGGTGGGAACAGGCTTGGGAGCTCAGCAAGTTCCCCAGCCCAACTGGGCCAGGTGATCTCCCTCCACTCCTCTCCTGCTCTTCCTGGAGAGTCCCTCCAACCTGCCTCTCCTGATCTCCCTGGCCTCAGGGGTGACAATTTTGTCTGGTCTCCACTTCTCATCCCCCCTCAGTCTCCCTATGTCCTACCGGTTCACTCTGGGGTTCCTCCCGTCTCCTTGGGGTTCAGAGTTCCCCACCAGCAGCGAGCAGGCGCCCTAGTTGTAGGGAGATGCTAACTCCACATCTTCCCATGCCACCATCTTGACTACTACCCCACATAGTATTCTTTAAATAATCTGTGGATGATACTGTTGAGGCATGACAGGATAGACTGTTCTAGAAAAACTGGTCTGTCATTCCTGTTTAGGATGGATTGCATGCAGAGACAATCAGAAGTCTGCTAAGAGAGAACTTCTCTGCTATAAAAAAGAAAAGGGATAACTAAAATACGTGTACTAAATTGCACCCAAATAATGCAAAGGGAGGTTATTTATGAAGTGAAATGAATGAGTAATTTGGGAATGAATTTGTATTCATTTCACCAGAAACTAATTCAGCATTCCACACTGTTTTAGCATTATACAATTCATTTATTCAACAAATATTTAACAAGCATTCTGTGTTCCAGACATTTCTAGGCTCTGGGGATGCAAGGATAAACTAAGCATATACAATCTATTCTTTCCAATAGCTAAATTCTAGTGAGAGATATAAACAGTAAATAAGAAAAATAAATAAATATATCATTAAAACCTGTGATAAGTATTATGAAGGAAACAAACTGGGTGCAATGACAGAATATAAGAGAGGTATTCTCTCCACGATACTGGTAAGAAAGAGTGAGTTGAAGATGTCCATTAAGCTAAAAGCTGAAAGAATAATTAGAGTCCTGGTTCCACAACAACAAATAAACTGCAACCATATATTTCAAAGACAACATAATCTCCCTTTCTTGTCCTTTCTTCTTCCAGCTCTATGTCAAAGCTTGATACAGGGGCACCTTCAAGATGGTGGAGGAGTAAGACGTGGAGATCACCTTCCTCCCCACAAATACATCAAAAATGTATCTACATGTGGAACAACTCCTACAAAACTCCTACTGAATGCTGGCAGAAGACCTCATACTTTTCAATAGGCAAGAAACTCCCCATGTACCTGGGTAGGGCAAAACAAAAAAGGAAAAACGGAGACAAAAGAATAGGGCTGGGACCTGCACCTTGGGGAGGGAGCTGTGAAGGAGGAAAAGTTTCCACACACTAGGAAGCTCCTTCACTGGTGGAGATGGGGGGTGGGCGGAGGGGAAGCTTCGGAGCCATGGAGGAGAGCGCAGCAACGGGGTGCAGAGGGAAAAGAGGAGAGATTCCCACACAGAGGACTGGTGTCACCCAGCACTCACCAACCTGAGAGGCTTATCTGCTCATCTGCCAGGGTGGGTGGGGGCTGGGAGCTGAGGCTCGGGCTTCAGAGTTCAGATCCCATGGAGAGGACTGGGGTTGGCTGCGTGAACACAGCCTGAAGGGGGCTAGTGAACCACAGCTAGCCAGGAGGGAGTCTGGGAAAAACTCTGGACCTACCTAAGAGGCAAGAGACCATTGTTTCGAGGTGTGCAAGGAGCAGGGATTCAGACAACTGCCTAAACAAGCTCCAGAGATGGGCGTGAGCAGCTGCTATCAGCACAGACCCCAGATATGGGCATGAAATGCTAAGTCTGCTGCTAGAACCACAAAGAAGACTGTGTGCAAGCACAGGTCACTACCCACACCTCCCCTCCAGGTAGCCTGTGCAGCCCACAATGCCAGGGACCCATGATCCAGGGACAAGTTCCCCAGGAGAACACATGGTATGCCTCAGGTTGTTGCAAGATTATACTACCCTCTGCCGCCAAGGGCTCGCCCCACATTCCGTATCCCTCCCTGTCCCGGGCGTGAGTGAGCCAGAGCCCCCTAATCAGCAACTCCTTTAACCCCATCCTGTCTGGGTGGGGAACAGGCGACCTCAGATGACCTACATGCAGAGGCAGGGCCAAATCCAAAGCTGAGTCCCAAGATCTGTGTGAACAAAGAAGAGAAAGGGAAATTTCTCCCAACAGCCTCAGGAGCAGCAGAGTAAATCTCCACAATCAACTTGATGTAATCTGCATCTGTGGAATATCTGACTAGACAACGAATCATCCCAAAATTGAGTTGGCGGACTTTGGGAGCAACTGTGGTCTTGGGGTTTGCTTTCTGCATCTAATTTCTTTCTGGTTTTATGTTTATTTTAGTTTAGTATTTAAAGCTTATTATAATTGTTAGATTTGTTTATTGATTTGGTTGTTCTCTTCCTTTTTTTACTTTACAGATTTTTTTTCCTTTTTCTCTTTTTGTAAGTTTGTATGTGTATGCTTCTTTGTGTGACTTTGTCTGTATAGCTTTCTTTTGCCATTTGTCCTAGGGTTCTGACTGTCTGTTATGGGTTTTTAAAAAAATTTTTTTTGTTTTTTTTAATGTATAGTTTTTAGTGATTGTTATCATTGGAGGATTTGTTTTTTGGTTTGGCTGTTCGCTTCTTTCTTTCTCTCTTTCCCTTTTTTTATTACTTTATTTTTAATAATTCTTTTCTATTTTAATAACTGTATTTTATTTTATTTATTTTCTTTGTTCTTTCTCTTTTTTTCTCCCCTTACTTCTGAGCTGTGTGGCTAACAGGGTCTTGGTGCTCTGGCTGGGTGTCAGGCCTGAGCCTCAGAGGTGGGAGAGACGAGTTCAAGATATTGGTGGACCAGAGACCACCCGTTGTCATGTAATATCAAATAGCAAAAGCTGTCCCAGAGATCTCCACCTCAACGTTAAGACTCCGCTCC
Organism: Physeter macrocephalus; assembly: GCF_002837175.3. Classification (NCBI taxonomy): domain Eukaryota; kingdom Metazoa; phylum Chordata; class Mammalia; order Artiodactyla; family Physeteridae; genus Physeter; species Physeter macrocephalus. The sequence goes on from NC_041221.1 coordinate 141,011,450, forward strand.
ACTCAATGACCAGCAAGATACAGTGCTGAACACCCTATGCCAAACAACTAACAAGACAGGAACACAAACCCACACATTAGCAGAGAGTCTGCCTACAATCATAATAATTTCACAGACACCCCAAAACACACCACTGGATGTGGTCCTGCCCACCAGAAACACAAGATCTAGCGTCATCCACCAGAACACAGGCACCAGTACCCTACACCAAGAAGCCTATACAACCCACTGAACCAAGCTTAGCCACTGAAGGCACACACCACAAACAACAGGAATGACCAACCTGTAGCCTGCAAAATGGAGAACCCAAACACGGTAAGTTAACAAAACGAGAATACAGAGAAATACACAGCAAATGAAGGAGCACAGTAAAAACCCACCAGACCAAACAAATGAAGAGGAAATCGGCAGTCTACGTGAAAAAAAATTGGAAGTAACGTTAGTAAATATGATCCAAAATCTTGGAAATAGAATGGAGAAAATACAAGAAACGTTTAAGAAGGACCTACAAGAACTAAAGAACAAACAAATAATGATGAACAACACAATAAATGAAATAAAAATTCTCTAGAAGGAATCAATGGCAGAATAACTGACACAAAAGAATGGATAAGTGACCTGGAAAATAAAATAGTGGAAATAAATACTGCAGAGCAGAATAAAGAAAAAAGAATGAAAAGAATTGAGGACAATCTCAAAGACCTCTGGGACAACATTAAATGCACCTATATTGGAATTATAGGGGTCTCAGAAGAAGAAGAGGAAAAAAAAGGGACTGAGAAAATATAACATATAACATACAAAGGAATTCCCATAAGGTTAATAGCTGATCTTTCAGTAGAAACTCAGGAAGCCAGAAGGAAGTGGCAGGACTTATTTAAAGTGATAAAAGGGAAAAACCTACAGCAAAGATTACTCTCCCCAGCAAGGATATCATTCAGATTTGAGGGAAAAATTAAAACCTTTACAGATAAACAAAAGCTAAGAAAATTCAGCACCACCAAACCAGCTTTACAACAAATGCTAAAGGAACTTCTCTAGGCAGGAAACACAAGAGAAGGAAAAGACTTACAATGACAAACTCAAAACAATTAAGAAAATGGTAATAGGAACATACATAACAATAACTACCTTAAATGTAAGTGGATTAAATGCTCCAGCCAAAAGACATAGACTGGCTGAATGGATACAAAAACGAGACCCATACATATGCTGTCTACAAGAGACCCACTTCTGACAGAGGGACACATACAGACTAAAAGTGAGGGGATGGAAAAAGATATTCCATGTAAATGGAAATCAAAACAAAGCTGGAAGAGCTCATCCTCTTCCTCTCACACCGCCTGCAAATATCCTGGTGCAGGGAGCTGACAGGACCCTGGGGCTGAAAGTAAAGCCCCGAAAGGGCAGAGAGCAGAAGCAAGAATAGCTACAATCCTGCATACTGTGGAACAAAAACCACATACACAAGAAGATAGACAAGATGAAAGGAAGAGAGCTACACAACAGAAAAAGGAACAAGATAAAACCCCAGAAAAACAACTAAATGAAGTGAAGATAGGAAATATTCCAGAAAAATAATTCAGAATATTGAAAATGAACATGACCCAGGACCTTGGAAAAAGAAAGGAGGCAAAGATCAAGGAGATGCAAGAAATGTTTAACAAAGACCTAGAAGAATTAAAGAACAAACACTAGAAGATTTAAAGAACAAACAAACAAAGATGAAAAATACAATAACTGAAATGAAAAAGACACTAGAAGGAATCAATAGCAGAATAAATGGGGCAGAAGATTGGATAAGTGACCTGGAAGACAAAATGGTGCAATTCACAGCAGTGGAACAGAATAAAGAAAAAAGAATGAAAAGAAATTAAGACAGCCTGAGAGACCTCTGGGACAACATTAAACACAACAAAATTTACATTATAAGGGCTCCAGAAGGAGAAGAGAGAGAGAAAGGACTCGAGAAAATACTTGAAGAGATTATAGTCGAAAACATCTATAAAATGGGAAAGGAAATAGCCATACAACTCCAGGAAGTGCAGAGAGTCCCAAGCAGGATAAATACAAGGAGAAACACGCCGAGACACATAGTAATCAAATTGACAAACATTAAACACGAAGAAAAATTATTGAAAGCAACAAGGGAAAAATGACAAATAACATAAAAGGGAACTCCCATAAGGTTAAAAGCTGATTCCTCACAGAAACTCTCCAAGCCAGAAGGGAGTGGCATGATATATTTAAAGAGATGGAAGGGAAGTAACTACAACTAAGATTACTCTACATAGCAAGGATCTCATTCAGATTTGATGGAGAAATGAAAAGCTTTACAAACAAGCAAAAGCAAAGAGAATTCAGCACCACCAAACCAGCTCTACAACACAGGATAAAGGACCTTCTTTAAGTGGGAAACACAGAGAAGAAAAGGACCTACAAAAACAAATGAATAACAATTAAGAAAATGGTAATAGGAACATAAATATTGATAATTACCTTAAACGTGAATGGATTAAATGCTCCAACCAAAGACACAGGCTCACTCTATGGGTAGGAAATCAAGACCCATATATATGCTCTCTATAAGAGACCCAAGTCAGACATAGGGACAGAAGCAGATTGAAAGTGAGGGGACGGAAAAATATATTCCAAGGAAATGGATATCAAAAGAAAGCTGGAGTAGCAATACTCATATCAGATAAAATAGATTTCAAAATAAAGAATGTTACACGAGACATGGGAGGACACTACATAATGATCAAGAGATCATTGTAAGAAGAAGATAAAACAATTATAAATATATATGTACTGAGCATAGGTGCACCTCAATACATAAGGTAACTGCTAACAGCTATAAAAGAGGAAATCGGAGTGTAACACAATAGTGGGGGACTTTAACACCTCACTTACAGCAATGGACAGATCATCAAAACAGAAAATTAATAAGGAAACATAAGCTTTAAATGACACAATAGGGCTTCCCTGGTGGCGCAAGTGGTTGAGAGTCCGCCTGCCGATGCAGAGGACATGGGTTTGTGCCCCAGTCTGGGAGGCTCCCACATGCCGCGGAGTGGCTGGGCCCGTGAGCCATTGCTGCTGATCCTGCGCATCCGGAGCCTGTGCTCCACAGTGGGAGAGGCCACACAGTGAGCAGCCAGCGTACCACAAAAAAAAAAAAAAAAAAAAAAAGACACAATAGACCAGATAGATTTAACTGATATTAATAGGACATTCCATCTGAAAACAGCAGATTACACTTTCTTATCAAGTGCACACAGAACATTCTCCAAGATAGAGCACATCTTGGGTCACAAATCAAACTTCAATAAATTTAAGAAAACTGAAATCATATGAAGCATCTGCTCTGACCACAGTGCTATGAGAATAGAAGTCAATCACAGGGAAAAAAACGTAAAGAACACAAATACATGGAGGCTAAACAATATGTTACTAAATAACCAAGAGATCACTGAAATATAAACAGAAAAGCAAAAAATACCTAGAGACATATTACAACTAAAACACAATGATCCAAAAACTATGGGATGCAACAAAGGCAGTTCTAAGAGGGAAGTTTATAGCAATACAAGCCTACCTCAAGAAACAAGGAAAATCTCAAATAAACAATCTAACCTTACACGTAAAGAATTAGAGAAAACAAATAAAACACAATGTTAGTAGAAGGAAAGAAATCATAAAGATCAGAAAAGAAATAAATGAAATAGAAACAAAACAATAGCAAATATCAATAAAACTACAAGCTGGTTATTTGAGAAGACAAACAAAATTGATACACCATTAGCCAGACTCATCAACAGGGAGAGGAGTCAAATCAATAAAATTAGAAATGAAAAAGAAGTTACAACAGACACCGCAGAAATACAAAGCATGCTAAGAGACTACTACAAGCATTTCTATGCCAATAAGATGGAAAATATGGAAGAAATGGACAAATTCTTAGAAAGGTGTGCCCTTTCAAGACTGAACCAGGAAGAAATAGAAAATATGAACAGAACAATCCCAAGTAATGAAACTGAAACCATAATTAAAAATCTTCCAACAAACAGAAGTCCAGGAACACATGGCTTCACAGCTGAATTCTTTCAAACATTTAGAGAAGAGATAACACCCATCCTTCACAAACTCTTCCAAAAAATTGCAGAGGAAGGAACACTCCAAAATTCATTTTATGAGGCCATCATCACTCTGATACCAAAACCAGACAAAGATACTACAAAAAAAGGAAAATTACAGACCAGTATCACTGATGAATATAGATGCAAAAATCCTCAACAAAATACGAGTAAATGGAATCCAACAACACATTAAAAGGATCATACACCATTACCAAGTGGGATTTATCCCAGGGATGCAAGGATTCTTCAATATACGCAAATCAATCAATGTGATACACCATATTAACAAATTGAAGTATAAAAACCATTTGATAATCTCAATAGATGCAGAAAAAGCTTTTGACAAAATTCAACAACCATTTATGATAAAAAAAACTCTCCAGAAAGTGGGCCTAGAGGGAACCTGCCTCAACATAATAAAGGCCATATACAACAAACCCACAGCAAACATCATTCTCAATGGTGAAAAACTGAAAGCATTTCCTCTAAGATCAGGAACAAGACAAGGATGTTGACTCTTTCCACTACTATTTAACACACTTTTGGAAGTCTTAGCCATGGCAATCAGAGAAGAAAAATAAATAAAAGGAATAAAATTTGGAAAAGAAGAAGTAAAAATGTCACTGTTTGCAGATGACATAATACTATACATAGAGAATCCTAAAGATGCCCCCAGAAAACTACTAGAGCTAATCAATGAATTTGGCAAAGTTGCAGGATACAAATTAAGGCACAGAAATCTCTTGCATTTGTATACATCTTAATGATGAAAAAACTGAAAGAGAAATTAATGAAACACTCCCATTTACCACTGCAACAAAAATAATAAAATACCTAGGAATAAACATATCTAGGGAGACAAAAGACCTGTATGCAGAAAACTATAAGGCAGTGAGAACAAAATTAAAGATGATACCAACAGATGGAGAGATATACCATGTTCTTGGATTGGAAGAATCAATAATTTGAAAATGACTATACTACCCAAAGCAATCTACAGATTCAATGGAAAACTATAAGGCAGTGAGAACAAAATTAAAGATGATACCAACAGATGGAGAGATATACCATGTTCTTGGATTGGAAGATCAATATTTTGGAAAATGACTATACTACCCAAAGCAATCTACAGATTCAATGCAATCTCTATCAAATACCAATGGCATTTTTTACAGACCTAGAACAAAAAAAAACTTAAAACTCACATGAAGACACAAAAGATCCCGAATAGCTAAAGCAGTCTTGAGGAAAAAAAACGGAGCTGGAGGAATCAGACTCCTTGCCTTCAGATTCTACTACAAAGCTACAGTAATGAAGACAGTACGAACTGGCACAAAAACAGAAGTATAGATCAATGCAACATGATAAAAAGCCCAGAGATAAACCCATGCACCTATAGTCAACTAATCTATGAAAAAGGAGACAAAGATATACAACAGAAAAAAGACAGTCTCTTCAATAAGTGGTGCTGGGAAAACTGGACACCTACATGTACAAGAATGAAATTAAAACACTCCCTAACACCATACACAAAAATAAACTAAAAATGGATTAGAGACCTAAATGTAAGACTGGACACTATAAAGCTCTTAGAGAAAACATAGGAAGAACACTCTTTGATATAAATCACAGAAAGATCTTTTTTGACCCACCTCCTAGGGTAATGGAAATAAAAACAAAAATAAACAAATGGGACCGAATGAAACTTAAAAGCTTTTCACAGCAAAGGAAAGTATAAACAAGCTGAAAAGACAACACACAGAATGGGAGAAAATATTTGCAAATGAATCAACGGACAAAGGATTAATCTCTAAAATACATAAACAGCTCATGCAGCTCAATATTAAAAAAACAAAGAACCCAATCCAAAAATGGGCAGAAGACCTAAATAGACATTTCTCTAAATAAGACATACAGATGGCCGACAAGCACACGAAAAGCTGCTCAACATCACTAATTATTAGAGAAATGCAGATCAAAACTACAATGACCTATCACCACAAACCAATTAGAATGAGCATCATCAGAAAATCTACAAACACAAATCCTAGAGACGGTGTGGAGAAAGGGAACCCTCTTGCACTGTTGGTGGGAATGTAAATTGATACGGCCACTATAGAGAACAGTATGGAGGTTCCTTAAAAAACTAAAAATAGAATTACTATATGACCCAGTAATTGCACTACTGTGCATAAACCCAGAGAAAACCATAATTCAAAAAGACACATGCATCCCAATGTTCATTGCAGCACTATTCACAATAGCCAGGTCATGGAAGCAACCTAAATGCCCAATGACAGATGAATGGATAAAAAAGATGTGGTACATATATAGAATGGAATATTACTCAGCCATAAAAAGGGACAAAATTGGGTGATTTGTAACATGTGGATTGATCTAGAGACTGTCATACAGAGTGAGATAAGTCAGAAAGAGGAAAGCAAATATCATATATTAACGCACATATGTGGGACGTAGAAAAATGGTACAGATAAACCAGTTTGCAGGGCAGAAATGGAGACACAAATATAGAGAACAAACGTATGGACACCAAGTGCAGAAAGTGGTGGGGGTGTGTGTGATGAATTGGAAGATTGGCATAGACAGATATACACTAATATGTATAAAATGGGTAACTAATAAGAACCCGCTATATAAAAAACAAAATTCTAAAATTTAAATAAAAAAGAAAAAGAAAGCTGGAGTACCAATTCTCATATCAGACAAAATAGACTTTAAAATAAAGACAATTACAAGAGACAAGGAAGGACACTACATAATGATCAAGGGATCAATCCAAGAAGAAGATATAACAATTGTAAATATTTATGCACCCAACATAGGAGCACCTCAATACATAAGGCAAATGCTAACAGCCATAAAAGTGGAAATCAACAGTAACACAATCAGAGTAGGAAACTTTAACACCTCACTTTCACCAATGGACAGATCATCCAAAATGAAAATAAATAAGGAAACACAAGCTTTAAATGATACATTAAACAAGATGGACTTAACTGATATTTTTACGACATTCCATCCAAAAATAGAAGATTACACTTTCTTCTCAAGTACTCATGGAACACTCTCCAGGATAGATCATATCTTGGGTCAAAAAACAAGCCTTGGTAAATTTAAGAAAATTGAAATCTTATCAAGTATCTTTTCTGACCACAACGCTATGAGACTATATACCAATTATAGGGAAAAAAATCTGTAAAAAATGACAACACATGGAGGCTAAAGAATACACTACTAAATAACCAAGAGCTCACT
>NC_041221.1:141024127-141038329 GCF_002837175.3 Physeter macrocephalus
ATTACAAGAGACAAGGAAGGACACTACATAATGATCAAGGGATCAATCCAAGAAGAAGATATAACAATTGTAAATATTTATGCACCCAACATAGGAGCACCTCAATACATAAGGCAAATGCTAACAGCCATAAAAGTGGAAATCAACAGTAACACAATCAGAGTAGGAAACTTTAACACCTCACTTTCACCAATGGACAGATCATCCAAAATGAAAATAAATAAGGAAACACAAGCTTTAAATGATACATTAAACAAGATGGACTTAACTGATATTTTTACGACATTCCATCCAAAAATAGAAGATTACACTTTCTTCTCAAGTACTCATGGAACACTCTCCAGGATAGATCATATCTTGGGTCAAAAAACAAGCCTTGGTAAATTTAAGAAAATTGAAATCTTATCAAGTATCTTTTCTGACCACAACGCTATGAGACTATATACCAATTATAGGGAAAAAAATCTGTAAAAAATAAAAACACATGGAGGCTAAAGAATACACTACTAAATAACCAAGAGCTCACTGAAGAAATCAAAAAGGAAATAAAAAAACACCTGGAAACAAATGACCATGGAAACACGATGACCCCAAACCTATGAGATGCAGCTAAAGTAGTTCTAAGAGCGAAGTTTATACCAATACAATCCTACCTCAAGAAATAAGAAACATTTCAAATAAACAACCTAACTCTACACCTAAAGCAATTAGAGAAAGAAGAACAAAAAAAACCCCAAAGTTAACAAAAGGAAAGAAATCATTAGATCATATCAGAAACAAATGAAAAAGAAATTAAGGAAACAATAGCAAAGATCAGTAAACTAAAATGTGGTTCTTTGAGAAGATAAACAAATAGCTAGACTCATCAAGAAAAAAAGGGAGAAGACTCAAGTCAACAAAATTAGAAATAAAAAGGAGAAGTAACAACTGAAACTGCAGAATTACAAAGGATCATGAGAGATTACTACAAATGACTATATGCCAATAAAAGGGAAAACCACGAAGAAATGGACAAATTCTTAGAAAAGCACAACCTTCCAAGACTGAACCAGGAAGAAATGGAAACTAGAAACAGACCAATCACAAGCACTGAAATTGAAACTGTGATTAAAAATCTTGCAACAAACAAAAGCCCAGGACCAGATGGTTTCACAGATGAATTCTATCAAAGGTTTAGAGACGTGGTAACACCTATCCTTCTCAAACTCTCGCAAAAGATAGCAGAGAAAGGAACACTCTCACACTCATTCTATGAGGCCACCATCCCCCGATACCAAAACCAGACAAAGATGCCACAAAAACAGGGCAATATCACTGATGAACATAGATGCAAATATCCTCAACAAAATACTAGGAAACAGAATCCAACAGCACACTAAAAGGATAATACACCATGATCAAGTGGGATTTATCCCAGGAATGCAAGGATTCTTCAATATACGCAAACCGATCGATATGATACACCATATTAAAAAATTGAGGGAGAAAAATCAGATAATCACCTCATTAGATGCAGAAAAAGCTTTTGACAAAATTCAACTCCCATTTATGACACAAATCCTCCAAAAAGTAGGCATAGAGGGAACTTAGCTCAACATAATAAAAGCCATATATGACAAACCCACAGCCAACATCATTCTCAATGGTGAAAAACTGAAATCATTTTCACTACGATCAGGAACAAAACAAGCTTGCCCACTCTCACCACTATTATTCAACACAGTTTTGGAAGTTTTAGCCACAGCAATCAGAGAAGAAAAAGAAATAAAAGGAATCCAAAATGGAAAAGAAGAAGTAAAGCTCTCACTGTTTGAAGATGACATGATACTATACATAGAGAATCCTAAAGATGCCCCCAGAAAACTACTAGAGCTAAACAATTAATTTGATAAAGTTGCATGACACAAAATTAAGGCACAGAAATCTCTGGCATTCCTATACAGTAATGATGAAAAATTTGAAAGATAAAGTAAGGAAACACTCCCATTTACCACTGTAACAAAAAGAAAAAAATACCTAGGAATAAACATACTTAAGGAGACAAAATACCTGTATGCAGAAAACTATAAGACACTGATGAAAAACATTAAAGATGATACAAACAGATGGAGAGATATACCATGTTCTTGGATTGGAAGAATCAACATTGTGAAGATGACTATACTACCCAAAGCAATCTACAGATTCAATGCAATCCCTATCAAACTACAAATGGCATTTTCCACAGAACTAGAACAAAAATTTTTACACTTTGTATGAAACACAAAAGACCCTGAATAGCCAAAGCAATCTTGAGAAAGAAAAACAGAGCTGGAGGAATCAGGCTCCCTGACTTAAGACTATAGTACAAAGCTACAGTAATCAACACAGTATGGTACTGGCACAAAGACAGACATATACATCAGTGGAACAGGATAGAAAGCCCAGAGATAAACCCACCCACATATGGTCACCTTATTTTTGATAAAGGATGCAAGAATATAGAATGGAGGAAAGACAGCCTCTTTAATAAGTGGTGCTGGGAAAACTGGACAGCTACATGTAAAAGAATGAAATTAGAACACTTTCTAACACCATACACAAAAATAAACTCACAATCGGTTAAAGACCTAAATGTAAGGTCAGACACTATAAAACTCTTAGTTGAAAACATAGGGAGAACACTCCATGACATAAATCACAGCAAGATCCTTTTTGTCCCACCTCTTAGAGAAATGGAAATAAAAACATAAATAAACAAATGGGACCTAATGAAACTTAAAAGCTTTTGCACAGCAAAGGAAACCAGAAACAAGACGAAAAGACAACCCTCAGAATGGGAGAAAATACTTGCTAATGAAGCAACTGACAAAGGATTAATCTCCAAAATATACAAGCAGCTCATGTAGCTCAATATCAAAAACATCAAACAACCCAATCCAAAAATGGGCAGAAGACCTAATAGACATTTCTCCAAAGAAGATATACAGATTGTCAAAAAACACATGAAAGGATGCTCAACATCGCTAATCATTAGAGAAATGCAAATCAAAACTACAATAAGGTATCACCTCACACCGTTCTGAATGGCCATCATCAAAAAATCTACAAACATTAAATGCTCTAGAGGGTGTGGAGTAAAGGGAACCCTCTTGCACTGTTGGTGGGAATGTAAATTGATACAGCCACTATGGAGAACAGTATGGAGGTTCTTCAAAAACTAAAAATAGAACTTCCATATGACCCAGCAATCCCACTACTGGGCATAAATCTGAGAAAACCATAATTCAAAAAGAGTTTTGTATCACAATGTTCATTGCAGCTCTATTTACAATAGCCAGGACATGGAAGCAACCTAAGTGTCCACAGAAAGATGAATGGATAAAGAAGATGTGGCATATATATACAATGGAATATAACTCAGCTATAAAAAGAAATGAAATTGAGTTATTTGTAGAAAGGTGATGGACCTAGAGACTGTAATACAGAGTGCATTGTCAGAAAGTGAAAAACAAATACCATACGCTAACACATACATTTGGAATCCCCCCCGAAAATAAAAAATTGGTTATAAAGAACATAGGCACAGGATAGGAATAAGGACACAGACATAGAGAATGGACTTGAGGACACAGGGAGGGCGACAGGTAAGCTGGGATGAAGTGAGAGTGTGGCATGAACATATATACACTACCAAATGTAAAATAGATAGCTAGTAGGAAGCAGCTGTACAGCACAGGGAGATCAACTCGATGCTTTGTGTCCATCTACAGGAGTGGGATAGGGAGGGTGGGAGGGAGACACAAGAGGGAGGAGATATGGGGATGTGTGTATATGTATAGCTGATTCACTTTGTTATAAAGCAGAAACTAACACACCAGTGCAAAGCAATTATACTCCATTAAAGTTGTTAAAAAAAAAAAAGAAAAAGAAAAAGAAACATTGATTCAGCCCATAGGTTTTTACCCTTTCCAACTAATGATGAACCAAAATAGTTATGGGACTGAAAGTGTTGCTGAGGTAGTCATTATCTTACCAGCAGAGAATCAACATGGAGATGGCAAAGCTGCCATAAATCCAAACCTTAGTAGTAAATATTTATTGGCAGGAAGTCATCTTTCTACCATTGACAATTCTACTACCACAGAGCCATTCAAGACTGAAAGCCATTTTTTGCAGCTATTTAGTGAAGTCTAGAAAGATAGAGTATGTTGTTATACCCTTAGAATTGCAGGGAATTCAAATATCTGGTTAAAGCAGCAGAAAGAAAACTCTTTTATCATCATCATTGAATCTGTGTTCAGCTGACCCCAAGGCCTCAGAAGACTCCATTTTTCTATGTTTTTTCTGATTTTCCTCTTTAGGCCTTTGGTCATGAAGGTCTCAACTTTATTTCTTGGCCAACAGTCCTAATGAATACTGCACGAATTCACAGGGCCACTTCCTTCTCAGCACCGGACTCTGTCATATGCTTATGATATTGCAAATATCTTATGCAAGATATTTGAGTGCATACCTAATCCTACTATATAGACTATAAAATTCTTGAAGATGTTTTATTAATCTTATATTCCCCATAGCACTTGGTATGTGCCTAGTAAATATATTAAGCTGAAGAGAATGAACAAATGAATGTCTTGATTGTGTTCTTTCCTGAAATTCATTTAAGTATTTCTCATTGGCAAAAGCAAAGCAGACATTTTCTAGATAATTGGTTTCTAAAGCCGATTGTACATTAGAATAACCTAGTAACTTATTCAAAATGTAAATGCCTGGTTCCACTTGTCCTCCAACACCCAAGAATCTGACTGAGCAGATCGGGGTTAGGCTTAAGAAATCTGTGTTTTAAAAAGTCCTCCTAGGGCTTCCCTGGTGGTGCAGTGGTTGAGAGTCTGCCTGCCGATGCAGGGGACATGGGTTCGTGCCCCGGTCCGGGAAGACCCCATATGCCGCGGAGCAGCTGGGCCCATGAGCCGTGGCCGCTGGGCCTGCACATCCGGAGCCTGTGCTCCGCGATGGGAGAGGCCGCAACAGTGAGAGGCCCACGTACAGTAAGAAAAAAAAGTCCTCCTAGGCATTTCTAATGTGCAGTAGGTTTGCAATCTACTGATCTAGCATTCAATTTCAAAACAGAAAATCAAATATAGTATCAGTAGAATGTGGCCCTATTGTGAACAAGTTTAGGGGCTCACAAAAAATGTATATTTTACATGTTGCTGTCTGTGACATTTTTAACATTCTTACAAACATTGGATCTAAATAACCAGAAGAAAATGAATCTGAATGCAAGTTTAGCTTTCTAAATAGTAAGCAAAGTCAAAATTTTCATCCAATAAATATTTTTACCATAGAACCTCAATGCAATAAAATTAAAAGTTTTTGAGTTTCTGCTTCTTTTAATATACCACATTAGCTTCTCTAAAGGTCTTTTGCATGACAAAATAACTAGATCCTTGGCAAAATCTCATTTTTATTACAGTGTGAGAATTTTAGAAAATAAGATAAATCTCCAATAAGAGGGGGGAAGTGTGTTGATACCAGAGTGGTGAACAGTAAGTACATCCAAAAAACATGGTTTGTTATGAGGAAAGAATTTATGTCACAACTGTGATGGGTAGACAAGCCTTGACCCAGATGTAAGGTGGAAAAACTGAATCTGATAAGTGGTGTTGGGAAAATTGGACAGCTACATGCAAAAGAATAAAGTTTAACTACTTTCTTATACCATATATAAAAGGAAATTCAAAATGGATTAAAGACTTAAATGGAACAATAAAACTTCTAGAAGACAACTTAGGCAATAAACACTTTGACATCAGTCTTAGCAATATTTTTTAGGATAAGTTTCCTCAGGCAAGGGAAACAAAAGCAAAAATAAACAAACAAGACCAGATCAAACTAAAAGGCTTTTGCACAGCAAAGGAAACTATCAACAAAATGAAAAGGCAGCCTATTGAATGGGAGAAGATATTTGAAAAGTATATATCCAATAAGGGGTTAATATCCCAAAAATACCCAAAAATTCGTATAAGTCAACACCAGAAAAAATAAACAATGTGGTTTTAAAATGGGTAGAGAATCAGACTAGACATTTTTCCAAAGAAGACATACAGATGGCCAACAGGCACATGAATATCACTAATCATCAGGGAAGTACAAATACCAAAACCACAATGAGATATCACATCACATCTGTCAGAATGGCTCTTACCAAAAAATAGCAAGCATTGGTGAGTACGTGGAGAAAAGGGAACCCTCAAGCATTGTTGGTGGGGATGTAAACTAGTGCAGCTGCTGTGGAAAAGAGTATGGAGATTCCTCAGAAAATTAAGAGAAGAACTCCATATCATATAGCAACTTCACTCCTGGGTATTTATCTGAAGAAAATGAAAACACTAATTAGAGAAGACATTATGCACCCCATGTTCATTGCAACATTTTTACAATAGGCAATATATGGAAGCACCCTAACTGTCCATCAATAGATGAATGATTAAAGAAGTGGTATAAACATACAATGGAATATTACTCAGCCATAAAAAAGAATGAAACCTTGCCATTTGTGACAACATACCTAGAGGGTATTATGTTAAGTGAAATATGTCACACAAAGAAAGGCAAATACTTTTTGATTTAATATAATGTGGAATATAAAAAACAAATGAACAAACACAAAACAGAAACAGAGTTATAGACACAGAAAACAAACAGGCTGTTTCCAGAGGAGAGGGAGATAGATGGAAGAGAGAAATGGGTGAGGGCAATTAAGAGGTACACACCTTCAGTTGCAAAATTAATAAGTATGAAATGTACAGTGTGAGGAATATAGTCAATAACGATCTTTGCATAGTGACAGATGGTAACTAGATTTGTGATAATTTTGAAATGCATAGAAATATCATATCACTATGCTGAGTAACAGGAACTAACATAGTGTTGTAGGTCAATTATACTTCAAAAATAAACAACCTCAGGGGCTTCCCTGGTGGCGCAGTGGTTGGGAGTCCGCCTGCCGATGCAGGGGACACGGGTTCGTGCCCCGGTCCGGGAAGATCCCGCATGCCGCGGAGCAGCTGGGCCCGTGAGCCATGGCCGCTGAGCCTGCACGTCCGGAGCCTGTGCTCCGCAACGGGAGAGGCCACAACAGTCAGAGGCCCACGTACTGGAAAAAAAAAATTAAAAAAAATAAACAACCTCAGAAAGAGATCATATGTGTGCTTAGTAAAGGGGGTGGGGGGAGGGGGGAATTGGATGAAGGCAGTCAAAATGTACAAACTTCCAATCATAACATAAATAAGTACTAGGGATGTAATGTACAACATGGTAAATATAATTAGCACTACGGTATGTCATATATGAAAGTTGTTTAGAGAGTATATTCTAAGAGTTCTCATCACAAGGAAAATAATTTTTTTCTATTTTTAAAATTTTGTACCTATATGAGATTTGGATCTTTACTAAACTTGTGGTAAGTTTCATGATGTATATAAGTTAAATAATTACTCTATACACCTTAAACTTACAGTGCTGTATGTCATATCTCAATAAAACTAGAAGGGAAAAACAAACAAAACAAAACAAAACACTGTATCTGAGACTCACGTATAAAGTCAAGGACCCTGAACTGGGAAAATGTGATCCCTGTTCAGTAGCACTCCCTGGCTTTCAGCAGAATCAAAAATAATTTATCATTGGAGAAAAAACTTTCAATTTAGAGTCCCAAGTTTACCACAGGTTAATGATAACCAAATTTGAGTTCACAATCAAGGATCAACAAACAAACAAGGAAATAAACCACCAGAAGAAACAACAACAAAAAAATGGACTTCAGGTGCTGGAATCATAAATAGCTATGTGTGAAATGTTTAAAGAAAAGAATGTCAAAAAACAAGCAGCAGAATTATTTGTTAAAAAAGAAGATTGAAAAAACACAACTGTGAAATAAGAATTTAGAAGGTATTCATGGCAGATTAGAAACAGTTGATGGAAGAATTGAAACACTAGAAGATAGAACTAAATAAATAAATTGCTCAGATTACGACACAGAGAGAAAAAGAGAGGGAAACTACAGAGAAGAGGTTCCAAGATATTCAAGGTAGAATGAGAAGGTTTGAAATATGTCTAATGAGAATCCCAAAGAGAAGAATGAAAAGAAAAAAATGTTTGAAGAGGTAACAGTTGAAGCTGCCACGCCTGTCAATGATGGGAATTTCAACTAACTCTCCCACTGAAGACATTTTTTTTAATTAATAAAATATTGGCTGAGAAGGACTGCTACATAGTATCAAGGAGTTAACAAGAGAGTAAGAAATGCCTGAACAAGTTCCAATAGAAAGCATGAATCTAGACAAGTGAATCCAGGACTCAGGTCCACTATTACACTGACAGAGTTTGCTGATCCAGACAAGGTATCTGAGGGCCTGAGGTACACCTGGGCTCAGTGACTTTGCATTCTCTGAGGCAAAGTTGAATGCAAGTAATTTACTGAGAGATGAGCCTAGAAAACACACATAAGAGAGTGAGGAAGATAAAGGAATGGCAACATATAATGGCACTAGTAAATATGTTCCCACTGTAGGTAACTGAAGTTTAATCCTACTGCAGAACTCTGTAACCAGTGTAGACCACGGGACTAAAAATTATTTCACCCTAGGGAAAAGGGAGTTGGATATTTATACATCAACTCCCATCAGTCAATGGTTAAGTGTGACTCACACTGAATTATTTGTCATCTGGCACTGCTGACCTATGTATGGCTACTAGAGAAAGCCCTCAGGCAAAGAAATGCAAGCACTGGCAGTTGGAAGTCAGGCTGGTACGTAATAGTAAGGCTCAATGAGATAAGGGTAAGATATCATAAGCACCTGCTTTAGGTGATTTCACAGAGCTGGACAGAAAAAGTCAAAGCTCAGCACACACCACAGATGGGGATCTTAGAAAAATGTCCTTTACTTTGCTCTGAGACCTGAAAGGAATGAATCCTATTAATAGTGAGGAAAATGAAAATCTGCATAGGATAAGCGGTAATATCATCCTAGAACTTATTTCTACATATAAAATTTCAAACATAATTTCCAGGAAACAGTAAAGGAAAGCAAGATATAAACAGGAGACATCATAAGGGTGAACTAGCAAAAACAACAGACTACAGCAACAGACCCACACAACAGACCCAACATTACCCACTGAGGGTAATGGAACTAGCAGACACAGACCAAGTATGTTTATTACAGTCAAGGAAATAAAAGCCAAGCATTACTATTTTGACAGAAAACTGGAAACTATAAAAACTGCTTTAATAGAAACTTGAAAAAGAAATGAATGGAAGTTCTGTAACTGAAAAATATAAATCTGAAATTAGGAACTCAATGGACAGGTTTAAGAGCAGATTAGACAGAAGTGAAATCAGAATCAGTGAAGTGAAAGATATATAGAAGAAAAAAATCAAAATCAAGAACAGAGCACAAAACATGTAAAAATACAAAGAGTGTAAGAGATAGAGAGAATACAATGAGAAAACTTAACATACATATAGTTGGACCAAAAGGAAGGGAGAGAACAAATGGACAGAGTTAGTATTAGAAGAAATAATGCCTGTGAATTTTCCGAAACTGATGAAATACGTCAAGCCACGTATTCAAAAAGATCAATGAAAACTAAATAAAATAAAAAGTACACTTAGTCATTTCAGAATAAGATCTCCCTCCCCCCCCAAAAAAAAGAGGGAAAAAATCTTAAAATGAAACAAACTAAAAAAAAACTGATAAATACTTTCAAAGTAAAATTTAAACTGGGAGCTAGCTTCTCAATAGCAACAATGTTTAGATGATTTCTTCCATGTGGAAAAGTAAAATGATTACCAAGTCAGAATGCTCTATCAAACGAATATATACTTTAAACATAGAAGCAAAATAAAGACATTTCAGACAAACAAAAATTGATACTTCACCACCAGAAGACCTACAAAATAAGAAAATTCTCAAGGATGATCTCAGACAGAAGAATGATTATTATAAACAGAAAATCAAAGATGCAGATAAAAGTGAAGAGAGAAAAAAGATAACTGTATGAATATACCTAAATAAGCTTTGACTCTATGAAAGAATAAAATAATGAACTGAGGTTTTACATATACACACACATACACACACACACATACACACACTTTAGCATTTAATTTGGGAGGGGATAAAGTTATAGTGTTCAAAGGTGAATTGATTTTGGGGGTAGAGCATAAAGTGGTCAATTATTAAAAGATTTTCCTAAGTGAAGAATAAAAATTATAATTTCTAGGGTAATCCCTAAGAAATAGACAAAGAGTGAATAACCTCTAGTCTACTAGAAGTAGATACATAGGATAATTTAAAAATAAAGTACTCAACCCAGAAAAGGAGACAAAAGGTGATATAATAAATTAAAATTACCTAACAAGATACTGATTTCAAATATGAGTAATGATACTAAATGGAAATGAATTAAATATCCTCAAGTTAAGAGAAAATATTGTCTAAATTAAACAAAGAAAAAGTGATAATTCAAGAGAATTATCTAGAACATAAGGACACAGAACCACAGCCTGAATCATAACTACACTAGCCAATCTACAGGCTTGTGAGAAATAGACTGTTAAATGCCACTGAGATTCTATGTTTTCTTGTTATCTATTAAAATCTGGCTGAGACAAAAATTGGTACATAGTGTGGAGTGCTATCATGATAAAAACTTAAAATATATGGTATTGGCTTTGAGATTGAATAGTAGGTGTAGATAAACAACTGTAAAAATATTCAGCTCTCAAGATGGGTATTTTCTCTCATATCCTCTTCAAAAGTGGCCAAATCAGAAATATAAAGAGCTTCTTCAGCTTATAAACGTTAGCTATAAAAATGTACAGAAAATACCACAGTTAATGAGGAAATGTCAAAATTAGTCTCTTTGAAATCAGGAAGAGACAAGGAACCTACTCTCACCAAATTTATATAACAATGAACAAGAGCTCCTGGAATGTGCAGGAGAGCAAAAGAAAGAAAATAAGGATTATAAATGAAGGAATAAAATAGTCAATGTTGCAGAAAATATGTTTCTACACAGTGAAAATCCAAAGACTTTACAGATAAATTATTAGAATTAAGAAATGAGTTTAGTAAGGTTGATAGATGCATGGTGAATTTTTAAAACTCAATTGCAATTCCTTAACCAGCAACAAATTAAAAATGAAAAACAACTTTAAGATATTTATAATAGCTTGAAAACTATCAACACCTAGGATAAGTCTTGCAAAATGTATGTCATACTCTATATAAAACAGTATAAATATTATTGAGTAAAATAAGACAACTAAATGGAAAGATATACTATCCTTTGATAAGGAGAACACATTTTAAATTTATTTTTAATGAATTGGTCTATAATTTCAAAACAATCTCTATCAACATGCCAGCAGATTTTTTTGATTATTTGATTTTTTGTTATGGTAATTGACATGCTGATCCTAAAATTAATATGCAATTGCAAAATGACAAAAATAAACAAAACATACTTGAAGAATAATAAAATATGGTAGAATTTGGTCTTTGAAACATCAAGACCTATTAAAAAGTTACAATTACTAATAAGGTATGATGGTGGTACAAGCATAAACAAAGAGACCAATGGAACAGATCAGAAAGAAACAGAGCCATATATAAACAACACTATGTCAAAAATAACAATGCAGAGCAGGTGGGAATTACGTTTCTTATCTAACAATACTAGGACAATTGAATACCCTTATGGAATAAAAAGGTTTTAACTTGATTCTCACCTCATTCAGTATACAAAGATGAACTTAAGGTGGATTATAGACTAAATATAAAAGGGAAAATGCTAATTTAAAAAATAAAACAACAAGCCTCTTAGCCTCATCCTCCAGAGGGCAGAGAGCAGAAGAATAAGAATTACAATCCTGCAGCCGATGGAACAAAAACCACATTCAAAGAAAGATAGACAAGATGAAAAGGCAGAGGGTTTCATGTACCACATGAAGGAACAAGATAAAACCCCAGAAATCCAACTAAAAGACAGTGAAGATGATCCAGGACCTCAGAAAAAGAATGGAGGCAATGATCGAGAAGAAGCAAGAAATGTTTAACAAAGACCTAGAAGAATTAAAGAACAAACAAACAGAGATGAATAATACAATAACGGAAATGACAAATACACTAGAAGGAATCAATAGCAGAATAACTGAGGCAGAAGAATGGATAAGTGACCTGGAAGACAGAATGGTGAAATTCACTGCCATGAAACAGAATAAAGAAAAAAGAATGCAAAGAAATGAAGACAGTCTAAGAGACCTCTGGGACAACATTAAATGCACCAACATTCACAACATAGGGGTCCCAGAAGGAGAAGAAAGGAGAAACACGCCAAGACACATAGTAATCAAACTGACAAAAATTAAAGAAAAAGAAAAATTATTGAGAGCAGCAAGGGAAAAAAAAACAAATAACATACAAGGGAACTTCCATAAGGTTAAAAACTTATTTCTCAGCAACAATTCTCCAAGCCAGAAGGGAGTGGCATGATATATTTAAACTGATGGAAGGGAAGAACCTACAACCAAGATTACTCTACCCGGCAAGGATCTCATTCAGACTTGACAGAGAAATCAAAAGCTTTTCAGACAAGCAAAAGCTAAGAGAATTCAGCACCAAAAAAAAACCAGCTTTAAAACAAATGTTAAAGAAACTTCTCTAAGTGGGAAACACAAGAGAAGAAAAGGACCTACAAAAACAAACCAATAATAATTAAGAAAATGGAAATAGGAACATACATGTTGATAATTATCTTAAAAGTGAATGGAATAAATGCTCCAACCAAAAGACATATGCTCGCTGTATGGATACAAAAACAACACCCATATTTATGCTGTCTACAAGAGAACCACTTCAGACCGAGGGACACATACAGACTGAAAGTGAGGGGATGGAAAAATATATTCTATGCAAATGGAAATCAAAAGAAAGCTGGAGTAGCAATACTCATCAGATAAACTAGACTTTAAAAAAAAGAATATTACAAGAGACAAGGAGGGACACTACATAATGATGAAGGGATCAATCCAAGAGGAAGATATAACAATTATAAATATATAGGCACCCAACATAGAAGCATCTCAATACATAAGGCAACTGCTAACAGCTATAAAAGAGGAAATCGACAGTAACACAGAAATAGTGGGGGACTTTAAAACCGCACTTACACCAATGGCCAGATCATGAAGACAAAAAATTAATAAGGAAACACAAGCTTTAATTGACACAATAGACCAGATAGATTTAATTCATATTTATAGGACACTCCATCCAAAAACAGCAGATTAGACTTTCTTCTCAAGGGTACATGGAACATTCTCCAGGATAGATCACATCTTGGGTCACAAATCAAGCCTCCGTAAATTTTAAAAAATTGAAATCATATCAAGCATCTTTTCCAAACAAAATGCTATGAGATTAGAAATCATTTGCAGGGAAAAAGACATAAAAGACACAAACAAATTGGAAGATAAACAATACTTTACTAAATAACCAAGAGATCACTGAAGAAATCAAAGAGGAAATCAAAAAATACCTAGAGACAAATCACAATGAAAACAGGACAATCCAAAACCTACTGGATGCAGCAAAAGCAGTTCTAAGAGGGAAGTTTATAGCAATAAAAGCCTACCTCAAGAAACAAGAAAGATCTCAAACAATCTAACCCTACACCTAAAGGAACTAGAGAAAGAAGAACAAACGAAACCCAAAGTTAGTAAAAGGAAAGAAATCATATCAATAAAACTAAAAGCTCGTTCTTTGAGAAGATAAACAAGTTGATAAACCTTTATCCAGACTCATCAAGAAAAAGAGGGAGAGGACTCAAATTAATAAAATTAGAAATGAAAAAGGAGAAGTTACAATGGACACTGCAGAAAAACAAAGCATTCTAAGAGACAGCTACAAGCAACTCTATGCCAATAAAATGGACAACCTGGAAGAAATGGACAAATTCTTAGAAAGGTATGCCTTTCCAAGACAGAACCAGGAAGAAATAGAAAATATGAACAGACCAATCACAAGTAAGGAAATTGAAATTGTAATTTAAAATCTTCCAACAAAAAAAAGTCCAGGACCAGATGGCTTCACAGGTGAATTCTATCAAACATTTAGAGAAGAGCTAACGCCCATCCTTCTCAAACTCTTC